>NC_048309.1:8269684-8352547 GCF_013100865.1 Trachemys scripta elegans
GAGCATAAGCTTTCGTGGACTATAGCCCACTTCCTATATGCATCCGAAGAAGTGGGCTGTAGTCCACGAAAGCTTATGCTCTAATAAATTTGCTAGTCTCTAAGGTGCCACAAGTACTCCTGTTCTTTTTGCATCTACAGACTAACACAGCTGCTACTCTGAAAGAAGGCCTTGTAATATTCCCACCAGCCTCCAAGTAAGGTGCAGTATATCCAGCAGTTAGTTCTCTTGTGAACATTTGACTTTCTTGCATTTGACCATCTGCACTACAAGCCAGGCTCACAATACTGTAGGAGACCGCTCTGGCACTGTAAAGTAATTAATCAAATGCTGAATCATGAAAGAGGCCACAGCTAAAGGAACCAGCCCCGGCTGTAATTAAGGCTTTGCTCCTCAGTCTGCCTCCGCACTTGAGCTTGGGCAGGTGGGTATTTCCGAGCTGGAGCCGGAGTCAGCCAGCCCCAGACTGAACTAAGACGCGGGGTCCCTGGGGCTTTCGCCAGACCACCCCTGCAGAGCAACTTGGCTCCAGCTGCTGCCTGTTTACACCTCCCTCGGCTCATTGTTCAGGCGTGTGGGGGCTGGAAGAGCATCCCAGACACGGCGAGAGATTTAACACGGACTGAAGGTCCAGGCACCATCGGGAGGGAGCCACGGCAGGGAGGCGCTGCCGGGGCCCCCAGCCCCCGAGTCCGGGGGTGGCCAGCCGCGGCAGGGCTCCCGGCCCCAGCTCAGCCGTCTCCGCGTCCATGGGCCCGGGCACGTCGTTCCGCAGAGCCCCGCGCCGCTGCCTCCGCCGTCCCGCCCCCTACCAGCTCCCCACCGACCCCCGCAACCCCCTTCTCCATCGAGCAGCGGGACGGCTGCCTAGGCCCGACGTCCCCGTCCCACACCGGGCCGGGTCTGTGGGGAGAAGCCGCCGCCCCCGCCGCCGCGCGGAGGATGCCCGGCCCGGCCGCCCCTCACCTTTGGCCAGCGCCACGGTGGAGTTCTCGGTGTCGATGGTGTAGAGGATGCCCTCGTAGCGGATCTGCGCCTTGGAGATGAGGCTGATTTTGCTGCCGATGTAGGGGGTGCCCGAGCTCATGGCTCCGCCGGGGCCGGCCGCGCGGCCTGGCTGGGGGCTGAGGAGAGAGCGGCAGGAGGCGGGTGGCTCCGCTCGGCGGCGTAGGCCCTGGCTAGACGCGGGGGAGAGGCCGCTCAGGTAGCTGCGCCGCCCGCCCAGCCTCGCCCCCTCGCACACTGCGGAGTCGGGAGCCCCGCCGCCGCCGTCTGCGCCTTATATAGGGCGGAGGGAGACGGGGCTGGTGCGACATCGCGCATGCGCCTCTCTCCATCACTGACCAGACGGGAGAGACAGGGTCAGGCGGCAGTCACGTGATCCTGCCGGCAGTGGGTGCCACGTGCGCCGGCTCCCTGCGCCCCGGGGCAGAGAGCGCGTGCTGGGACCCCCCGCCTGACCCAGCTGCGATGCCGGCGCAGGGCAAAGCGTAGGGCTGTGCAGGAGTCCACACTGTCAGCATGCGCTCCTGCAGCGGGTACAGACACACCCCTCTTTGGGACCCTCCTGTGCTCTAGGACCACAGGGTGAGAAGCCCACCCACCACAAGCATTAAACAATTGCTAGTCAGGCCCCCCAAATCATGAGATTCTTAAGATGATACGTTTTGGGGTCTCTTTGTTTGCCATTTGGTGGTTAAGCTTTGAGGTGACACTTGGGTCACATCCCTCCAGCTTGTCTCTACAATCGCAAGGGCTAGACACTTCCTTCTGAAAATTTGAATTCTCATCTTTTGCCATCGCTCCAGAAGCTGCGTCTTTAAGGATGCCACAAGACACACTATGAGATTACCAGAGATAGCAACATGGACTGTAGGTACCTGGGCCCTGTGGACCCCATACCAGCAGTGCACTCTGCGGCTGGGAATACAGAGCACTCCACTTCCCACCCAGGGCCCCACAGTGCCCCCCTCCAGTTCTACAGCACCGCAAGGCCCTGAGAGCTCTGCAGTAGAGACAAAACAGAAGCCTCCCCCAGAGAGCTGCAGGGCCACAATAGGAAGACCTAATCGCCTCAAGGCCCTGGAGTACCTCCTTGCTTAATCCTTCAGGATTCCAGTAGGCAGAGATTCCAGGGCTCTATAACAGGGGTTCTCAAACTGGGGGTTGTGACTCTCGGGGGTCACAAGGGTTATTACATGGGGGGATCGTGAGCTGTCAGCCTCCACCCCCAAACCCTGCTTTGCCTCCAGCATTTATAATAGTGTTAAATACAAAAAAAGTGTTTTTAATTTATGGGGGGGGGGGTTGCACTCATGGGTTTGCACTCATAGATTTGCTGTGTGAAAGGGGTCACCAATGCAAAAGTTTGAGAAACACTATTCTATAACAAGGAGAGCATGGACCTCACCTCCCTAGCCAAGGTCTGTAGTGACCCCCATGCTCCCTTCAATGCCACAGTAAGCAGAGACTCACCCAGGGCCCTACAGCAGGAAGAGCTGTCCCCTCAGGGACTGTGGTGCCCTCCAGTGCCCTGTAATATGGAGTGACCTACAACAGGGGTCGGCAACGTTTGGCACGCAGCTCACAAGGGTAAGCACCCTGGCGGGCCGGGCCAGTTTATTTACCAGCTGACACGGCAGGTTCGGCCGATCGCGGCCCCCACTGGCGGCGGTTTGCCGTCCTGGGCCAACGGGAAGCCACGGCCAGCACATTCCTCGCCCGCGCTGCTTCTCGCCACCCCCATTGGCCCGGGACGGCGAACCACGGCCAGTGGGGGCCGCGATCGGCCAAACCTGGCGAGCCGCGTGCCAAACGTTGCCGATTCCTGACCTACAATATAGAGTGCACAGATCCCTCAAAGGTCTATGTGATCCCCTGCCCTCCACAAGCTCTACAACAGGGACAGGGCCTGTAGGCCCACATTAAATGGCATGCACAGATTTCTTCCCCTTCCCCAAGGCACTGCAGTGCTGTGCTCCATGACTTGGAGAGCAGTTCTCCCCCTTTATCACAGTGCTTTATGGTTGATATAGCATGGAGAGCAGACATCTTTCAGCATGAAGAGCACAGACATCTCTTTTCTGAGCCTGGAATACACAAGTATGTGACACACACACACAAAATTTTCACTGATGAAGTCCTGTAATTAAATGTAAAAATGTACAAAATAAAAAACCTGAATATGATATGTGAATTAAAAAACAACATATTTGAAAATAAAAGTTGCTTTTAAATTTGATCAATGTTTTCTGGTATTAAAAACCTTTCTATTGATGTTTTGATTAGATTCCCATAACCTGGTTCTAAATAGAAGATATAACTATACTGAAGCACAACAAGGCTGATTTTAAATACCTATATCCTTGAAAGCGACCAATTAGAAACTTTCCTAAATGAGAATATTCATTTAAGGTGCATCTAACTGAGGTCTGTGGAAAAGTTAAAACTGCAAAAAATAGGGCAAGCAGAAATAATGAAAATTTAATAATGAAGTCAGTTCAGAGGCATCAGGGCTCATTATTCTGTATAAGATAGTGAAGAAAATGTAGCCACGTCTGGAGAACCAAGTATTTCCTCTTTCAGTCTGTGTCCCCAGTCTTCACAATACTGTTGATCCAATAGTCCTCATTTCCAATCTTACATATTTGTAGAAGTGTGATGATGGCTTATGGGCCTCCAGTTTCTTCAGTCCACCTCCTTTTGTTTCTCATGAACAGGCAGACACCAGAAGACTCCTGCCATTGTGATTCCAGCCTTCCTGGAGACTTGTGATTCCAGTGTTCCATCCTGTACCAGAAAAAGTGATCACAGTAGTTTTAAACTCTCTGTTTTAAAGCAATAGAGAGGAAAAGACCATCACTCCCTGTCAGAGCAGGCATTGTCATGTGGGGGTAATAATTAAGGTAAAAAGGAATGGAACAAAGTGGCATAAGCTTCACACTGGAAAGGAGACACACAATAATAAACTCAGTGTGGCCATAAATTTGTGCTATTGAATTACCTCAGCAGCTTCTGGATGACAAAGGACAGAGATCATAGATCAGTGAAAAGAAATATGACAGCTTGCACTTGTAATGCCCCTGTAAGCTTAGTTAAGGCTATGGCTACCCTAGAGAGCTTACGGCCGCTGTAAGCTCTCTAGTATAGCCACTCTAAGCCGACAGGAGAGAGCTCTTCCCCAGCTCTTAAGTTGGCATAAGTTATGTCGCTCAGGGGGATCTATAGTGTAGCCATTGGCCCCTTAAGTGTCAGAAGATTGGATGAAGCTTCCTCTCAGTGTGTGTGTTAACTGAATATATCTGTGTGGAAGTTTGTGTCAGTTAACAGGAGTTGCAGGGGAACCCATGATAATGGCATTAGATGACAGTGGAGGGACAGTTGTGGCAGATGTGAGTTTGACAGTATGGCATTTGGGACAGTAGGAGGGCAACCAGTGACAGTTGATGACAGAAGCAGTTGGAGACAGTGGAAGTTGGATATAAGTGGCAGTTGGTGACGGTGTGGCAATTGGTGGCAAAGCTGAAAGGACTTGTGGCATTTGGTGACAGGAAGTGGTAGTTGGTGACTGTGTGGGTCACTTACAGTAATTGGTGACAGTGTCAGTTGAAGGAACACTTGTGGTAGCTGATGATAGTTAATGGCAGTTGGAGGGTAACCTGTGGCAATTGGTGACAGTGTGGCAATTGGTGGCAAAGTTGAAAGGACTTGTGGCATTTGGTGACAGGAAGTGGTAGTTGGTGACCGTGTGGGTCACTAACAATAGTTGGTGACAGTGTCAGTTGAAGGAACACTTGTGGTAGCTGATGACGGTTAATGGCAGTTGGAGGGTAACCTGTGGCAGTTGGTGACAGTGGAAGTATGTAGGACACCTATGGCCACTGGTGTTAGTGGCAGTTGGAAGCAACGAGTGGCAGTTGGAGGGACACATGGTAGTTGATGACAATGGCATTTAGGAGGAAGTCTGTGGCACTGTGAGTTGTTGGGACATGGGAATTGCTGACAGAATGTCAATTAGAAAGAAATCTGTAACAGTGCCAGCTGGAGGAACACAAGTGGCAGCTGTTGACTGTCTGCTGGAGAGACACTTGTGGTACCTAAAGACAGTTGGAGGAAAACATATGGCAACTGGTGACCATGGAAGCTGGTGATAGCCGAAACTGAAGGGAAACCTGTGGCAATTGGAGAGAAATCTGTGGCAACTGGTAACAGTTATAGACAACTTGGCAGGACAACTGCAATAGAGGGACAGTTGTGACAGCTGGAAGAGAGAGGAAGGCTATATATCATAGAGCCAGTCTCTTTCCAGTGCTGCAGTATGGGGGTGAGAGAGAGGAGGCCTTAATTTCCTCAGTGCTGCTACGTAGTGATTGGGAGGTGGCTGGGAGAAATTGTAGAGATGGCCCAGGAAAGGCTGGTGGCTCAAGAGAGGGTGGGAAAGAGAAGAGTTGAAAGGGAGAGGAAGAACTTTCTTTAGGATGGATGAGGGGAAAAGGGGACAGATAACATATAAAGGGGTATAAAAGAGTAAAGAGATGGATGAGCCCAAGAAGTAGAACAGTGGGGGAATTGAGTAATAGGTTGAAAGAAATGAAGATGCCTGAAGAGGAGAGCAAGGATGGAGAAACAAGGTTCAGTAATTAGCTATGGAGTAGGGAATGTATAACAAAGTATAGGAGTGAGGGAGAGAAGAGAAGGGTGGAGGGTAATGAAAAGAGAAAGGAAAGATTCGAAGAAAAAAAGATGCTTTGTCAATCTGTATAAAACTGAGGATTTTTTTTTTCAAAAAAGAAATGCAGGGTGCAAAGATAGAATAAATAAAATGTAGATATACAGAGAGAATAGTTGTAACATGGAAGAAAGGAAGTGGAGGGAGAAGAAGACAATGGAAGAAGGAGATGAAAGGAAAGAAATAGAAAAGTTAATAAAGAAATGGAAAAAAGGGAAAGAAAAGCCTCAAACCACAGAGGCTATTAGTGTCAGAGCAGGATCATAATTGAGTGCTCAAACCACTTGGAATAATAATGCATTTAGGAAGGTGAACATTTTTATTTAATATAGGCTGATAACACAGTAATTGAAGTCATATAGGTACAGTCACCAGGCAGTAGGTCTTCGACACAGGGGATTAGATTTTACCTCTAGAACAATAATATAAGATTCCAAAATTCTATTGTATTCTATTAGGTTCTTGTATTGTGCTCATCATTGTAGTATCTGAGCACCTCTAAAGCAAAACAAATCTACAGCAGTTACAATTTGTAATTGTACAAACCCTACCCCTGCTCAAAAATAGAATAATAAAAAAAAGGAGCATTAAACCAGATTACTATCCATACATGACATACTAAGAAAACATGGTAAACAAAAACTGCCTAACTGGGTACATGAAAATATAGCTAACCTTAAGGAGCCCCAACACCTCCATCATTTTATTTATACAGCCACACTTTATGATACCAGTTTTTTCAGTGCAACATTGGGTCCAGAAGAGGCTGGTTTTGCTAAGCTTACTGAGGTCTTACTGTGTGCGTTCTCATTGTCCAGCTTGATTTTATGCAGAAATTCAGGGTGAGTCAAATTTCAGGTTCCTGACAATAGGAGCAAATAAGAGATTCAAGGTAATAAGAGCCCAGTTTCTCACCATAGCTTTCCCACAACTGTTTTTAAAAAACCTCAAAGGAGTATGAAACCATCCCTCTCTTTCATAGGGCAGAGGGGATTGAGAGAACCAATCAGCAAAGAAATACTGGTTCTAGACTAGTTTGCTTATAAAGCAATGAGATAACAGTGATGAGTTTAATATCTAGATTAAAGAAGACAAGATAAATTTAGATAGATAGGAAGATGGTGGAATCTTGTCTGAGAATGATTTTATTATCTATAAATAGGACATCAGTTGCCCCACAAGATAATTTATGTCAAGGGAAGATGGAAATAATGAAAACATGGGCAGGGAATTTTGGGACACGGTCAATTAAAAAAATTATTACAAATATTATTACAAATAAACCCAGACTATTATTACAAATAAATCCAGAGATTAGAGAGAACATATTTTTTATTTTCTAGTTTGTTTAATTTGTGGTTTTGGTGCAAGTGTATACGTGTCTCTCACACACCAAGAGGGGAGAGAAAAAGCTTTTATTAAAATAGAAAATGTGATTGTACAACTACGAACATTGGCAGGGGGACTTGATTTTTGATACAGTGACCTTTTTTGACTTTGTATTTGTACAGTGCCTAGCACAATGGAGTCCCAATTCCAAAAGGGGCCTCTACACGCTATGGTGCTATATATATTATATAATAATAGTGTCTGAAAATGGAGGTTATTCACCTGTAATTCGAGGCTTTTGTGATGGACTTTTCACATTCACATGGTATGCCAATGGTGCATCCTAGACTGGTTCAGGCTGCACTGTTGGTGCATCTTATGAAAAGAAATATACAGAGACCATTCAAAGAACTACTTTTAACTTGTTCTTTGAAGCTGTTTAGATTTCAAGTTAACTATGCCCCCCTAATGCAATGGGGAAAGGAGGGACCATATATTTACTTCACTTAATACAAATAACACTTTTTGGACATACGTAATTACCTTTTGTCAGATGATCTCACAGTGCTTTACAATAATTAATTAATTAATCCTAACACCTCTCTAAAGTGTTTATATTTATATTACATACAGGGAGATGCGGTACAGAGTGACATACCCAACTTTAACTCAGTAGCAAAGCCAAGAACAGAACCCAGGAGTTCCGACTTTCAGTTCCAAGTATCTAAACACTGAGCCATAATTGTTGTTAAAAATATGCAAGAATGGCAGCCTGAGCATCTTTTATGCTGAAGTTGTTCTGAATCGGGTGAGGCAAGATTGACTAAACTATTTTGGATATTTGGATGATGATTGTTCACAGGACTGGAGGCTGTTAATGTAAAGAGATCCTTTCAAGAAGGTGGGTTAATTGGTAAAATGAATGGGATATCAAAGACCAACTCAGCTGAACCTTGCTGTTACAGCGATACAAACTGAAGACAAAGAACCCGAGGCTGGAAATAATTAGGGTACAGGGATAGCTTTTCAAGAACAGTGGGGAGTGCTGAGTCTAGGCCTAAAGCACCTGAGTTCAAGGTGGGAAAACTTGCAATTGTGTGTTTTGCTACATAGTTTGCTTTGCTTTGCTCTTATGATCTTGGGCTGCAAAGCACTTGTGGTGTGAGTCTCAGTACACCTATGCTCCTCTCACAGCTTTGCTGACTTAAAAGAAGATAGAATGGAGGCAGGATTTCATGAAGTTTTCAGGCAGAAAGTGAGGGAAGAAACAAGAATGAAAGAGAGATGTGGTACCTAAGGTCGAATGCTGAGAAGTTACAAGATGATAAAATAGAGGTGGGGTGGCCATAAACCCATCTGTGGGAAATGCAATACTACAGAAGATTAGTCTGTAAATAAAGTTTCTGAGCTTAAGATCTGCATTAACTGGGATGGCAAGAGTCCATGAATTTTGACCTACAATCAGTTTCCAATAGCTCCACTCTTCAGTTAAGATATCTACAGTTTGTAACAGTGATAACTAATGCTCTAAATCCAATCCCTTGTGTACAAGTGTCCAGATTACAAATCCACCATCACACTGGACCAGCATTTAAATTGTGTGTGGGGCGGGTACAGGGAGTAGTGGGGTGTCACAAGGGGTCACAGAGCTGGCAAAAATGAAAAAGCAAAGTGGATTGCTGAGGTGTGTACTTAAGCACTATCTTACCAAAGCTGCTACATCTTGATTATGATAGGATGCTCCCACCACTTTTTTCAGACACCTTTAAACACTGCATTTGATGCTAATTAGTGACCTTATCAAGTAGCCTCAGTATAGAGACTAGGGAATAGAGGGGGAGTGGAGAATGAAAACTCACTCCCTATAGTTGATTCTACAGAACAAGTCAAAGACATGTTAGTGAGCACATATATATTAATCTCGCTGGAATGTCAACAGAATAGAAAGTTTCAGTATTCCATATAAAGAAGCCTACATACCAAATTCTGAAAAACTTATTTATCATTTTATCTGAAAACTCAAAAACCTTTCAAAGAGCTCTACAGACAATATTGCTACTTCTCTCTCTACATTAGAGCAATGTTTTGAGCAGGATCAGTCACAGTTGCATTGAACACTAGTTCACTGGCACCAAGTTTTAAATAGAGGACGAAGTAGGATCCTGCCACCCATTCCTCTTGTTAGAAGAAAGCACTTCATACAATAAGGGTACATCTACACTACAGCGGGGAGTCGATTTAAGATACGCAAATTCAGCTACGTGAATAGCGTAGCTGAATTCGACGTATTGCAGCCGACTTACTCCGTTGTGAGGACGGCGGCAAAATCGACTTCTGCCGCTTTTTGTCGGCGGCGCTTACTACCACCTCCGCTGGTAGAGTTAGAGCGCCGATTCGGGGATCGATTGTCGCGTCCCGTTGGGACGCGATAAATCGATCCCCGAGAGGTCGATTTCTACCCGCCGATTCAGGCGGGTAGTATAGACCAGACCTAAGTGTGAGTAAGGAGAGGACAACATAAGGGAAAGAGAGTTCTTTTGTTAAATGTTTCAGTGTAGAGACCTGAATAGCATTAATCCTCTATAATAGACTCAGTGCTGGAGCCAGAGATATTAATCTCTCTCTCACCTCACCTGCAAGTCACTAGTAGATTCTCTTCCTTTCTAGTCAATGGGGGAGCAGACCATCTTATGTCGAACTAGGCGTCATGCTCATTCTTTCCACATATAACACCCACTGCAAGATCCATAGCTTGCCTTTTCTCAACAATAGTTCTTGGATATGTTATAAAAGGTATGTTTCAAAAACACCTTTGAGGATGTCAATAAGTTCTCATTGTTTTTCTGCCATGATGTTCTTTTTTTTTGTATTTTACACTTACTATAAAAATGCAGCTTATCTCTAAATGGGACGTGGGTTCAAATTGTTTCTCTGTTACAAGGTGCTGGGAATAGCAATAGCTCCCCAACACAATAACCGTAATAACTGGAGGGTTTTAATGAAGTTTCAGGAGGCAGATTGTTTATTTTATTTCATTCTTATCTTTTAGAAGCCAAACTACTCTAGATCAGTCTCTGATTATAATTGTATCCATGCACTGTCTTTCTGAATTGTCAACTGTGGCTGTTGTTTCTCCCTAATGTAGTGGCATCTTATAGTTTGCATGTGCATTTGTAAGTTGTGACCTTTACTACTTCAAAGTGTTTTGTATTATTGCACTTATTAATACCTCACATTATTCTTACAGCTGGACAAGGATTTTGTGGTTAATGACCATTAAAGTGCAGTTCTCCCCTGAAAAGTGGCTCTAATAACATATGAGATTTAGTATTCATATTTTCTCACTGCTTTCCATATCAAATGTCCTTGGTTTACAAGTAAAAGGATTCCCCACCCTCCAATTGCCACCCACACAAACATATCCTGGGGTCTTTCCATCTCACTCATAATCATCAGCAGTAATTTACTATGCCCATAATGCTACCTGTGCTAACCTACTGAAAGCTCATTTGGATTCACAGTTGTCACTGAGGCATCATATGAAGACACCTTTGCACAGGTATAATCGAGGGCATGAATTGGCCTGAATAATCTTAATTACTGATGATGCATGAGCTAGAAAGAACCTAATTTGGCTTTGGCATGCACGGTGGCAATTTTTTTGTAAACTGAAAAGAAATCAGTGAGAAACAGTGAATTGGAACCCCATAATGTTGTTGTATAGAATCACTGGTCAGGCTAGAACTGTCCTGTAATAGAATGGCAGTGTTCCTTGCTGATGTCTACAGCTAAAAGATTACATTGATTCTACTGTCTCATTGAATAGATGGCTCATTACTCCACCCAGGTATAATAGAGGTGGGTGTGGCTCTACAAAAAAGAGAAGATATGATGCAGGTTGAGTAATCTTGAGATAGAAATCTCAGAAGAAATAGAGCATGGGAAAAAGCCTTGAGATTAACTTTATTTTATTAATTTCTTTAATATAGCCAAACCTCAGGAAGGGGGTGAGTTTTTGATTCTATACAACCTATGTTTACCTGTCCAGAAACACTGAAAATCTCTGTATTATCAGAAGAAAAGTGATGATGAAGGGAGCTTGATGTAGCCTGTCAAGGTTTTTGTAGAACTAGCATTCCAGAGTTGATGGTGGTATATAGTAACTTCAGTTTCTAGTGGACCTGTGATCCACATCATAATTTAGCATAATTGTTGGGAAGCTCAGCGGGGGACCAAAGAATGGAGAGAGATTTATTCCCTCACCCTTTAAAGTGGTCCTTCCAGAGCTGTTGTGTTAGGCTGAACAGATAGGGGATAAGTAACAAGAGTAGATTAATTTAAGAAGTTTGTTTTTGTGCCAGTCTTCCCAGTGATATAAACAAAATGGCTTACTATAAAGGTTTTTTAAAGTTACCCAGGAGGGGTGTGAAGCTGTTACAGGTAATTCAGACACTATCTAATACAATAAGTAATTCAAACTAAGTTTAAAATCCCCTTTGTTTACTTGTGTTCTACGTGTTTTGGAAATTTAAAACACTTGTCTTGGAAGCCTCTCTCTGCTTACCAAATTCTGTTTTACTAATGACTTTAATTGTGTGTGTCTGAAATGTAAGTGTTCTGTAGTATTAAGACTATTTTATATTCTCACGTTGCAGTGGGATGCCATGGAAGACTTGACATTAACTTTTGATTTATAACTTTATTGTTCTTTGGGTACTGTGCATTCATGCTTCAGCTGTGCCAGGCTACCAAGTAGTAAAATTGTACTTAGCTTGCTTAATATTAAGTTCAAGGAATACTAATGGAACAATAAACTTCTTAGTTCACTGAACTGATTATTGCAGGAGACCTAGATGTCTGTTTTGCTCTGTGGACAATAATTAAGGGAAACAAAAACAATTTGACTTTCTGACAAAAGACTGAGGGATATACTTACACATTCTTTATTGCTACTTCCATTACTATTCTTTTTAAAATAGTGTTCTATGCAAATTACCTCCTATCTAGCAATACATACATAGACTGTTTACACAAACACATGGGTTGGCTGTCCTCTCTGAAAAATTAACTAATAGTTACTACAGGTATTGTTGTGACTCTGCAATCATAAAAGGGATATCATGAGCAACCTCATGAAGAAAAGCACTACTATAAAGGGACAATTTAGAACATAAGAATCTAAATGTCCACCTGGGTGTATCATCTCCTTTGAATTGGTGTTTGTACCCCATTATGTATTTTGAGGGGTAAAATATTTGTTTAACTCCTTTTTAAACTTACACTAGTTTCTTCTTTTGCTGCCTATTGTATTTTTTATTCTATATTTCGGTCAGTCCTTCCTTCTGGAGTTTTGAAAACGTAGGGTGTGCTAAAAGCATGAAAAATGGGGGAGGGAAACATGGGAAGATCCTCAGACTCCATCAGAAAAGGAGATGATCTTTTAAAAAATGGGGTGAAGGAGAGATGTATGCCTAAATCTGGAAACTAACACATGCCTGTTTCTTCAGTAGAGACCGGCCTAGTGTTCCAAGTCTGACCTGTTTTGTTATAATTTACTTGGGGCCAGATTCAGCCACTATTATTCACAATGAATAGCACCTTACTCTGCAAGTTGGCCCACTGATTATTCTCCAACAGTCAGATTCTACCAGCCTGAAAGCATGAGTTGTTCTGGTTTTTATTTTTTAAGAAAGTTATTCCAACTATTATAGGTTAAGTCCACAAACATTTTAGATTGATACAAAGTTCAGAAAAACACCTGTTTAATAGCCCTCTTATACTATGATTTTTTTCATTGTGTGAGTCAGCTCTGTGAAGGAGCTAGGGTGCTATTATTTTAATCAATTTCATGTCATAATCACACTTACAAAGAGAAGGAAGGAAAAAAAGGCAGAGTCTCAAAAAAATTGGTATGACTTTGCCATTTACTTTTGGGGTTCCAAATTTAGAAAATTATTAGATACAATTTAATATCTTTCTCTTTCCCTCGCTTGCATCTTCTAGAATTGAGTAAATTGATAGACACTACACTCTTTACGTTAGCTATATGGTTCAACACCTCTTGCATCCACTTCTCTTCATAAGGTCACTGAAATCAGTCTGGTGCTGCCATGAAAGATTCTGTAGTGGCCCATAGTGCTTGATAAAACCATTTGGTAGGCTTATAGTTTGGGTCTTGAACATAGCCAATTGATGATTTAACCATCTCTGTCACCTGGTGAAAGGCCTGCTCACACAATCTGCCAGTTCTTCCAGCTCAAAAACTAATGGAGTCTGGATTTTGATGTAAGCATTGTAGACATGCTGAAAGCTTTGACAAAAGCTCTTTGGGCCGTTAGATACTCATCAGAACCTTTCAACAGTAAGCCATAATGTGTATTTTCAGGTACAAGACTACGTCCTGCATATGCTGCCACCTATTGCTCAACTTAATTATAAGATCTTAAGGGCAGAGAATGTCTTATTTTATGTTTGTGCAATGCCTCCATAAGTGTCCTAATCTTGATTAAGGTTCCTAGACACTGTTGTAATACAAAAAATAAAATATCAGGTTCTGCTGAATGAATTTATTCATCTACAGCAACTGTTGGTTGATGCTGTGTCAGTTATGAAACTATACCTGAAAAGCAAGTCAACTCTTTACCTTCAATCTTTCCTAAGTTTCCTTTTTTTTTTTTTTTTTTTTGGTTGGCAGATATGTGGGAGGGAATGGAGGATGGTAGGAAGCAAGTGGAATAAAAGGATGACCATGATCTAGAATTGGCAAAATCAGTCACTGTAGCAGGGAGGCAGGCAGGCATGTTGAGTAGAAGCTTTTCTAGAGTGGGAGGTTGGTCCAGTGGTTTAGGTACTAGCCTAGGACTTGGGAAACCTACTTTGAATTCATGCTCTACCACAGACTTCCTGTGTGACCTTGTGCCACTTAGCTTTTCTGGGTGTGTCTACATGGCTACTGGGAACTGCAGCCTGGATTGACAGACTTATTGTAACAGGCTTAAAAATAGCAATGTGGATGTTCTGGCTCAGGCTGGAGCTTGGGCACTGAATCTTAGGGGAGGGAGCATGGACTTCCGTGCCTGAGCCCAAACATCAAAGCAAATGCCTCCACAACTATTTTTGTACACTACCTTGAGCCCCACCAACACCAGTATGTCCACCTTGGCTGTGAGACTTGCTCCCAGCAGCTATGTGAACATACCCTCTATATCTCAGTTCCCCATCTGTAAAATGGGGATAATACACTTCCCTAATTCATTATTCCCTCTCTGTTGTACCTTTGCATCCAAAGACAAAGTTCAAGCGTTTTGTCGATTATTGAAATAGTTAAAATTTTAAGGTCATATTCTGCCCTTTTTAGGAAAGAAATGCAGAAAGGTTAAGATTGAGCTGGGTAAGGTATTGTATCGTTCTGTCCTGAGAACTTTTTTTCTGTGGCATGAGTAGAATCACAGAAGAGGCTGTGGGAGGGGATATGCAGAAGCAGTACACAACTGCATGCTTAAGTTTGCTTAAGATGGTGCCTGATGACATCTAGGCAGCCACTTAAACCTTTCTATTTGGGTGCCTCAAAGTTTGGATCTCTACCAATAGCAAGTTGATGGTATCATTAAAGTTATCAGTTTTAGGTAGTAACTTTGTTTTTTCCAGAGTAACATATGAAGCGTTTTATCCTGACAACTCCCACATTTCTGTATTACACTTTTGGGGAGGTGCAGGGCATAGGAATGGGAAATTACTGAATTTCTGCACTGAACCACTTCGATAGTTTTAATTGGTATGGCATCATGAAGGAAGTTCCAGTTTGTGTGAGAATTTAGAGGCACATTTTCTAATATGCTGACTCTGTAGCACAAAAGTAATGGGAATATATCTATCCTAAGGTTTCATACTGCTGCTCATAATTGAGTTTCTTCCATGTAAAATCGACAGCAATAGTGAAATCCTTAGTGCACTTCATGGAATCTCTAGCAGTTTTCCTTTTTGGTGTAAATACTCTGCTTGGGGGTGGGGTGGAGTGTGAGTGGGATTTCTGTTGTGGACTGACCACTTTGTAATAAAAAGTGACCACATTCCATCTAGAGTTCACTTTTTTTTTGCTGCCAGTCATTTTCTTGACAGTCAGACTTCCAGCAAGGTAACCATAATGATTAAATGTTATCCTAACAGAAAATAGTGATCTCTTTTTGGCCCTTATAGTAAAGAGTGCAAATTGGATGACACCCTTCAATAATAAAGTGAGACCCAGTTACGTGGGTGAGTGAATTCACTTCTTGTAAGACGTTATCAGTCAAGACAACATGGTTAAAGGATCACGGTTTGGCAAGACTGATTACTTAAAGTTGCCAGAAATTATATGAATTGGCTCAGAGGCATATATTTTCAGTTTGTCTAATACCGTAACTTGTTATCCACCACCAATATCTGAAATTGTTGAAATCAGTGTTGGTGAGCTTGAGGACTATAAAATGTTGGCATGATTACCTGGATAATATTTTAATCACTTCCATGAAAAATCTTGACTTCAGCAAGAATTTTTAACTGTGGATAGAGGACTTTAAAGTACAAAATAAAACTCAAATCTTCAGTGGCACCACCTGCCTTCCACAGATAGAATGTAG
This sequence comes from Trachemys scripta elegans, assembly GCF_013100865.1. Taxonomy (NCBI): domain Eukaryota; kingdom Metazoa; phylum Chordata; order Testudines; family Emydidae; genus Trachemys; species Trachemys scripta. The sequence goes on from NC_048309.1 coordinate 8,285,360, forward strand.
GCTACTAGAAATGCACAACCTTCCGGAATTGTTGAGACTTCTGAAACAAACAAAAATCCTAATGGCAGTTTGAATGTGTAGTTGGAATCTTCTCAGGCTGGCACTCTGCTTCTTTCATTAATATTCCCAGCTCCTCACCCACCCGCAGATGACTCCTGATCTTGATACTTCCTCCCTTGGCAAGCAATAGGAGAGCAGAGTGAGGAGTTAAATTAAGAGCTGTTAGAAAGGAGAAGACCCTCAGACATTTGTGTCAACTATAAATCCTGAAGGCATTTAGGAACAACAGGTTAAAGGACTGCTCTCTAAATGAATTGCCTGCCATGATATTTTCAGTTTGAAGAGCAAGCATATGACAAAGTAAGATGGACTGCATAGGTCCCCTAACAAGTAAAGGGGAGTTGGGTGCCTAGCTGCTCTTTTTGCCTTTGAAAAATCTTCCCTAAATTGTCAGAAGGACTCTCTTTCCAGCAGTTACAGCCTCCATGCTTTATTTGTTTCTCAATTAATCAAGAGGCCTTTGTTAGAGAATTTGAGTTTTCTGAAGAAAAAGGTTCTTCTCATACTTTCAAGAAAAGGTTGTTCTGTTAAACCACATCACATCTTATATCACTGCAACTAAATAGCCTTAATGTATAAGGAGGATGGTTCTTTTAATGCCATTGCTGGAGTTCCACTGAACCTTCTGTCACTTGTATGTATGCTCAACTGGCATGAATGAATGATTATGATGTACTTGCTACATCATGGCATTATGCTATATCTGTTGTACCTGATACATTCAGTTGCAATCTAAGGTGTGGTTCTATAGCTAGTAAAGTAGGCAAGTTTGTCCAGATAAATGCTGTCTCTAAAGGGTAAATCGGGATTGAGTGGGTGAGGTAAGAGTACAATAGAAAGGGATTGCACAGTTCACTCCCAGGAATCTTCTGTATGTTCATATGCTGTTTATTTCACAAATAAAAATTTAGCACCTTGATGGTTAGGAATGATTTGTCATATCATAAAATATGGCAAGACTGGAAATCTGCCAGACCTAGGACAGTGCGTAGAGAAGCTTTCACCACACTTGCCTAGATCATATGTAGCTCTAACCATTGCTATTTATTAATCCATTATTGTTAAGAGTGATCATTTATTTGAATTACTTTCATAGGGGACAAAAAAAAAACAGACTAGCCTAAAGACATTGTAAAACAAAAATTCCATACCCAGTTGAATCTACATAAGTTGATACAGAGAAACAAATCTTTAATGGTGGTTGTTTCTTGATTTTGCTATCTAATCAAGCTCTGCTCCCCATGGTTGGAGGTCACCAGAGAGCCTCCAGAGCCATTATATCCTTATAATGAAACAGTCGCTTGTTTGATCTTCAGGGGCATATCTATAGTGTGTGCATTTATCCCTAAATTGAAAGTAAAATAACTGTCTTTTCCTGTCATTTTTCCTCCCGTGTATCAGTATAGGGTTGTATTTCTAATATAGGTATAATAATATTCTTGCAGTTTGCATGGAACTGATCTATACACACCATATGCTTATTTGTACAGAGACTATGCCACTTGACTCGAGCAGAAAAAATCAGCACGTGGATTTTCAGGTTGGCCTACATGTGGGCATATTGGTGTACAGTTGCATCATCTTCAACAGGAGCTATATTCTTTTTGTCCCTCTTGCTTGGCACAGCACACCTAAATTTGTCACTAGCTCCTCTATCTTACATGAAGATGTGAACAAAGTGTTAAGAATAAAGGTGGGGAAAAGAAGTATTTCTGCAAAAGTAGATCCCTAATTCTGTAACAGCTGAACAGCATCAAAAAACTGGGACACTGAAATCAATAGGACAGAATATTCTCATACAGTCATGGTCTATTGTTGCTAGGTAAAATACAGAGGCTTTTATAGCACAAACATGCTGAAGTAAAGCAAACATTTATTTTGAAAACAGGAGACCTTAATTCTATGACAGTTTTTTAAATGACTAAAACCCACTTCTGTGCTGCCTGCAACTAGTGAGTTGTCCTCTTTGTACTTATTTGCTGTAAATTGTGAAATAGTTATACTAGCCCAGGAGAATGTTGTTACCTGGATTGATGGGCTGAACTTCTTCACACTAATATATAGCAGTAAATCCCAGCTAGGTTATCAGAAATCCTCTTAATTGGCCCATTCCATTCAGTATAATACAGCTTCTAAAGAATTCCATAAACCAATACACACATCACAGGTGCAACATGTCTCAATCAGTGAGAAGCTGTGTAATTGAATAGTCAAAATAGAGGACTGAGGCAGGAGATTCCCCCCCCCGCCCCCCCATTCTGTTTTCAGTTCTGTTGCTATCTCAGTGTGCAACCCTGGCCAAATCACTTGAGTGTGTTTCATGATACTTATTTATACAGAGCACTTTAAGATAATCAGATTGTAAGTGCAAAGTCTGATTGACTTCATGAAGTCAATGTCAATATTAGTATACAGAGCTCATAATTTTTAAATAGAATATCTTACTAGAATAATTACACAATATATAAAGTGCCTTAGAGTGGCTCAGATCCTTTCCAGTAGATGTCAGTTGGTATTAATGAGTAACTAGTCATCAGAACCAACAAAGTTTTCCAAGCATTTGGCATATCACCCTTAGTGCTCAGTGTGTATTTTATAGCATGGTTTGAGTTGATACACTGATCCAGATGGGTTACTATGATCTAATTAGGTTGAGATTCTGTCAACTTCAACTGCATTTATGGACTGAATGTGTCAATGGTTAAAACCCAACTTGTATATGTTGGAAGCACCAATGGGTGGGTTGTGTGTGTAAAACAAACAAAACCCATCAGTAGGAGGTTGGCTGTTCCACAACTCACCCATTTATTGATGGGGACACTTGCTACAGCTATGATTGATCGTGTGGGTCATTTTTCACTAGGCATTAACAGATATTCAATATGTTTATGATCAGAAATTACTCCCTCTCCATTGAAACACTTGAAAATTGTATCTTTTGCTCAGAGATGTTCTCACTCCACTAATTGATCACTGTGTTATAAGATTGTTGTAATGAGCTTTAGGCCCAGGTTAAGGACGCTTAAACAACTCCAACAGCTTCAGCCTCATATGGTAACACCTATGTGCTATGATCTTTGCAGGTTGTCTGAAGAGAACTTGCTTTTAGTATTTAAAGCTTTAAATAATATAGGATCAGTCACTCTGCGCTATAACTGCAATTAAGAGGGGGAGTACATTATAAAGGTACACTTTTGTGAGCACAAAGCAAGGCTTTGGGTCAAAGATGCAGGACTGATATTCCAGTCCTTCCCATCAACAGTTTCCATGGTTCACCTGTATGATTGATCCTTGCAGACTGAGGTGAAGACCTTTCCTTTTTAATTGTGAGGTGGACTGTGTAGTTCTTTCTGTACATAGAATTTTGGACTTTAGGCAGTGACACCAAAAATGAGTAATGTATTACAAGGAAATTCCCACTGTGATTCTGATTTTAAAGTCTGTTTATTGTTTTATAGCATCCAAAAGAGCAGTAGGCACATCACAGAACATAGAGAAGGCATGGTTCCCTACACTGAAGGGCTCATACTCTAAACACCCGATGTAATAAATGGCTTCCACTGAAAAACAAACCATGCAGGGAGAGTGAAAGGATAGGAGCTTGTAGGATTGCTTATAGCGTAATATACAAGTTAAATGGGTTTCTATCGAAATTTTGTATTGCTGTTACTTACCCAATAGGGTAGTTATTACCATATGATAGGAGCCTTGTCAAGTGTTTAAAACAAGGCTCTGAGAATGAAGACTTCTGGATTTTATTTCTGATTCACGATGGGTTGGATCCACAAAGGGATTTATGGGTTGCAGTGCTTAACAGCATCAAAGTGCCTGTTAGGCACTTAGAAAAATCACATGAATACTGCAATCCACAAAGCCTGAGTTTAGGTGCACAGGCACCTAAGAATGTGATCCACAAAAGCCGTTCCACTTGGTGGGGAACTGCCTAAGCTAGCCAATGGGAGATGCTGACCAGAGGGGGTATGTGCTAAGTTCTGCCCTTCTCTGAGATAGGCATCTAAGTCTAGACTGCAGGGGAGGCATCTGGCTCTGTTTAGCAATCCACAAATGGGAACCTGCCTGCTGGAATAAAGTGGCTTAGGTTCCTAAGCTGTTTCTTGAGAGGAGTTAGGTGCCAGCCTTACTTTGCATAAAACAGCTGGTGTGTGTGTCCCACCTTAACTTTTAGTTAGAACACTTGCATAGTATGTTGGAGACCCAGGTTTAATTTCCCCCCTTTCTTCCAGAGGGGGTCCAATGCGCTCACCACTGGGCTAAAAGTTAAGGTGAGCAGCACCTTCTCCTCTGGTCAGATTTTGAATGGGATCCACTCTGGTAAGCAGCCTCTGAGCATGCCTACTGGATTGAGCCCTGCCTGCAACTTAGGCAGTCATGAATCCTTCTGGGGTTTAGTGAGGAGACAGGCAGCCAGATGCCTATAGGAAGGTACCTGTGTGTATGTCCAGAGACAAACACAGATGTCTAGGAAACTTTTACTTTGAAAACTTAAGTGCCTACATGGTTTGACAGTAGTTTTGTGGAGTCAAAACAGGAACTTAGGCACCTATGTACCTTTCGTGGATCTGGGCCCATGTGACCATAAGCTAGGGTCTAACTGCCCTAAAAACACTGGCAGTAGAAGAATGTAGAGTCCTGCTAGCTTGCCATGTCCTTAAATCAGATGTCATCTGCTCCTCCCTGGTTGCTGACCACAATACTGTCATTTAGTGATTCTGTACATCCCTATTGCTATTTTAATTCTGCTTTTACTTAAGTTCTTCCCTCTTACCCCAATTCTCCCCCTCTATTGCTCATTTTCACCTTTTTCCATTATGACTACAACCTGGGGCTCTACTCAGCCCAGGTAGGCAAACAGGAAGAAAAAATGGCTTTTGGCTACCTTTGTCATCCTGACATGATATGGGCTGCTATAGTTTACATCTGTCTTCTTATGTCCTTGGAGCCCTTCTGGCAGCTGCTATAAGCTAATAATCACCATCCCATTTCTGGGATGTACTTGGACTTCTACTCAAGATTTCCTGCCCCTTTTTGATTAACTGAATCGGAAAGAGCTTTAATGTGGCTAATGCCTAGATGGAGGTATGCCTACCTAAGGCAGCAGCATGGGGAGGTCCCATTCACTTGTAAAAGAGGCATTTAAAAGGAGAGCTGCCCTGCCACAGCATTGTTGTTGATAAATGCAAAGTAATGCACATTGGAAAACATAATCCCATCTATACATACAAAATAATGGTCTAAATTAGCTGTTACCACTCAAGAAAGATCTTGGAGTCACTGTGGATAGTTCTCTTGAAAACATTCACTCAATGTGCAGTGGCGGTCAAAACAAACAAAAGAATGTTGGGAGTCATTAAGAAAGGGATAGCTAAGACAGAAAATATATTGCCTCTATATAAATCTATGCTGCGTGCAGATGTGGTTGCCCCCCTCTCAAGAAAGCTATATTGGAATTGGAAAATGTTCAGAAAAGGGCAACAAAAATGATTAGGGGTTGGAACGTGCCATATAGGAGAGATTAATAAGACTGGGACTTTTCAGCTTGGAAAGGAGACAACTAAAGGGGGGGATATAAGAGAGGTCTATAAAATCATGACTGGTGTGGAAAAAGTAAATAAGGAAGTGTTATTTACTCATAACACAAGAACTAGGGGTCACCAAATGAAATTAATAGGCAGCAGATTTAAAACAAACAAAAGGAAGTATTTTTTCACACAATGCACAGTCAACCTGTGGAACTCCTTGCCAGAGGATGTTGTGAAGGCCAAGACTATAACAGGGTTCAAAAGAACTAGATAAGTTCATGGATGGACAGGGATGGTGTCCCTAGCCTCTGTTTGCCAGAAGCTGGCAATGGGTGATAGGGGATGGATCACTCTATCACCTGTTCTGTTAATTTCCTCTGGGGCACCTAGCATAGGCCATTGTTGGAAGACAAGATACTGGGCTAGATGGACCTTTGGTCTGGCCCAGTATGGCTAGTCTTATGTTTTTATTGCTGGAATTGAGCAACAAGCCCTAGGATGATACTTATCTTTAGAATACTACAGCTGTTCTGTTCAACCAATATTGATTAGTTCAGCCAATATGGATTAGAAATAAAGCTTGGAAGATGTATGAAGAAACAGGTCCTTTCTTTGCTCCTCCTTTCAGGCTGGTGTTGAAATGGTGGATGACAAGTTTATATCAAATCATTGAAAACGAGGATAAAAAGATACACTTATTCATTTCAAAGGCTAGTTAACTGACCTGTTCGGCTAGGAGAATTTAGACACGGATTAATACATTCAAATGTCTGAAGGAGTGAGAAAACCACTTTTAGTGCTTTTTAAAATTCTTTGTGAAGAGATTAGAATTCTAATAAGGGCTGTTTGGGAGGGAAGAATAAGAACCCCAACATAGAAAGTTCTGCAATATGAATAAATATCTCCAACTATTAACAGGGGAAAAACTGGTGTCACTAATTTTGGAAGCAGAAGAGCAGCAGAAGCAAGACTGTACAACCATAAGCAATGTATTCCTAAGAGAGCCAGTACCTCTTAAGGCAAATATTAATTGCAAACATGCTTACTTGGGAGTAAGATAGTTAATTGTCTGTCTTCCCTTCACATGAATGTGGATAGTTGACTTTACCATTTTATAAGATTGGCCAGCTGATTTTAGGGAGGGGCATTTGTGACTAAGATACACAAAGGATTTTTCTGTTCTTTTTTCCTTCTTGTCTCCTAACAGCTAAACATTGCTCAAGTGACTCACTTCATGTAACAGAAGTGCTGGTTACATGGATCACAGGAGATATATAATGCAGAAAGTAATGATACCCTAATACTGAGGAATTTATAAGTGTACAATTCTGTCTCTAGCCTATTTGAAGTAGAGGAGCCTTGGAGAAAATTTGAGTGTCACTCTGACATGTCTCCATCTTTGCAGCCCATCATGACATGAAGATTCACACACTGTTAAACAATAATGAACTACACAGGATCCGAGTCCTATCCTAGTGCAGCAAATTTCAACATTTAAGTTCTAGCCACTCCAAGTGAGCAACAAAACAGAGGTAAGGCAAACCTTGATCTGTAATGTTTAAACAAGTTGTTACTACCTTAACTTGCCTACCTTTTAATGAGTAGTAGCATAAAAGTGACTGGACACTATAGCAGGAATTTTATCTTGCAATTAATGTTACTCTGGACAATGAAGGTAGTGTTCAGTAAATAACTTATCACAGTTAAAGGACAGGTTGCATTTTTACCTTAGCTGAGCTTTCTTGCTTATGATGATACACAATGTTCAAATGCAATTTCTAGTATCTCTGTAAGATTAGTGATCACTAAGAAGCATATCTACTACGATTCAGTATTGTTAAAGACTACTGTCCCCTCCAAGCACTTGTGGGAAGGGTTTATAAACTAAATGGGTACTATCCCCTCCAGTACGGTTCAAAATAGATCTTAAGTTCAATGCATTTCTCTGGCTGTAATTTGGAATAGCATTTCCAGTTTGATTAAGTCACAACGGTGCATTCTTTGTTAAACTGTAGCTGCTCTGGATTCAAAGCTTTAGTTTCCTCTGAAAGGCTGAAGTTGTGGATAAGATGTTTAACAGTTGAGACGTTTGACTAAGCCCGCCCCCCCACTTTGCTGTTGAGCTTTCAACACAGCCACCTCCCAGTTTCTTTTTCCAGGATTTAAATCCAAGTACCCCAATCCCTTCCCCCTTGTATACGCATTCGCAGCGTTCATTTATTCTAGCCTGTCTGGTTGAAGGGACTGCCCACCCCGAGGCCCCCAGTCTGCTGAGTCAGTTTCCTAAATTCACTTTCAGGGAAGCGCGACAGCACCTTGCCTTGCCCATCGATTAGTGGCGCCCTCACCTTCCTAACGCGCCCTCCCCCGCCCCGTCCCACTCCCCGCTCCAGGAGCGCAGCTGGCCCAGCCACCGGGGCAGCGAGCTGTGGCCGGGAGCAGAGGCGCTCCAGTAGCCCCGAGAGGCGTTTGAAATCCCCGCGGAGCAGCGACACTTACTGACCGAGGGGAAAAGGCAAAGGGTTGTTGCTTTCCTGTGGAGCCCAGGTGGGAAGCCGCAGCACAGCCCCGCGCCTCCAGCCAGGCTCGCCTTCTCCCCAGGGCCGCCCCGCAGCGAGGGGAGGCAGGCAGCACAGGCGCTGGGAAAGAGCCTGCCCCATCCTCGAGGAGAGGGTCGCGGCTACCCGTCCTGCCCCCCCACCCCAGAGCCCGCCTGGGCGACGCTGCCTCTCCGGGGGCTCTTTGCCCCTGGCCCCCCAACGGCTGCTGCTCGCTGCCCCCTCCCGCGGCTGGGCGTGGGGCCCGAGGCCGCGTCTCCTCCCCCGCCCCCCCCCGGTGGATCAGTTACACGCAGCTGGCACAGGTGTGGGGCGCCCTTCAGACTCGCTCCAGCGACAAGGGCCAGACGCAGGGAGCAGCAGGGAAACATGCAGCCATCTTGGGCTCAGGCGGACAAAGAGCTGCCTTCTCCACCCTCCGTCCCCTCCCCGCGTGCGGCCCCCGTTCCCCCCCGCGGCTCGAGCTAGCCTCGCCGCCATCCCTGTCCAGCCACCCCCTCCCCACCTTCTACCCCCGCTGCTCCTGCAGCGTCGCGTCCGGGCCGCCGCAGCCCGACTCCTAACTAAACCTTCGCAGCCATTTGCCCAGGCTTTTATAGGCGGCTGGCGGCCAATCATCAGCGAGCGGAATCCCTCTCCGGCCGGTGATGTGAGCCTAGGCCTGCGCGCCTGCGCAGTGAGAGGGCAGCGTGTGTGGGGGGGTGGGAGGGAGGAGTGAAAGGGGAGGAGGGAGCAGCTCACAGGAACCCTCCAAAAAAAAGATGGCGGCGGGCTCGGATCTGCTGGATGAGGTTTTCCTGAACACGGAGGTGGATGAGAAGGTGGTGAGCGACCTGGTGGGCTCCCTGGAGTCCCAGCTGGCGGCCTCCGGCCATCACCACCAGCACCACAAGGCGCAGGAGCCCCTCAGGGCCGCTGGGGGGCTGCTGGGGAACCATGTTGTGAGCAGCAGTAGCAGCAGCAGCCCTAGCCCTAGCCCTGGAGGAGTAGTAGTAGGAGGCAATGCTAATGTCCAAACAGAGAGCAGCAGCAGCAGCAGCAAGATGGGACTCAGTGCCCCAGAGATCACAAAAGCAGGTAACCTGGGCAGGGGTGGGGGGCTCTCTGGGAAAGGGGCCTCCCCTCCCCCCACTCCCAAGCTCTGACTGCCTCCCTCCCTTACTGCTTTCCCCCCTTTTCCCTCTCTCCTCCTCCTTGTTGTTGTGGCAAGAGCTGGAGTGCAAGGGGTGGTATAAATCCTATTGGGGAGAGCCCCCCCGACACCAGGCCCTTTAGTATATGTCTGACTGTGCTCCTCCTCCCCCTCCTTGCTCCTGGGGTGTAGATGAGGTGTTTCTTGTCATATGGGGATACTGCCCCCCATGATAGAGCCATAAACAGACACTGATGGCTTATCAGTCTCTCTTTTTTTTCTTACCTTGTTGCTGGAATGTAAAAGGGTGCTATTAATCATAGGGTCAAGGGGGGGGGGACCAGTGGGGGGTAACTATCTCTTTGGTAATGGCTTTCCCCCAGTTTGTTTGAATGTTCCTCTGCCTTCCCTGTTGCTGGTATACATTGGATTGTGGGGTTTATTGGGGGGGATTCCCACTTAATAGTGCCTTCCAATCTCTGTCTGAGTGCTCCTTCCCCTCCCCCTTCTCTGTTGCTGAAGTGCAAAGGGGTGTTATTAATCATGACACCCGTTTCCTGTAGAGGAGGAAGTGAGGAGGGATTTCAAGGGAAAGAAGCCCCTAAAAATGCCTCCCTCCATATCTATCTGGATATTCCCCCTTGCCCCTCTTGTAGCAGGAGCTTGGAGGGGGCATTCAACACCTTTCATTCCTCTTTTTCCCTCAAGGGGGTGTTGTGGCAACATAAGGTCCTAGTATTGGGGGGAGGATTCAGGGCACAACTCCTATCCTCCTCCTTAGAATGTCTTCTCTATATCTATCTATGAGCGTTTGCCCCCTTGATGGAGGAGCTGGGTTATAAGGGAATGATGTTAATCGTAATATTAGGTCTCACTTTGAGAATGGGTGGGAGGTTGTTTTTAGGGAAGGGGAAAATATCCTTATCTGCCCACTATCTATCTGTGATTCTGGTTTCTCCCCACCCCCCCACCACTTTTCTCTGCTTCTTGTTGCTGAAATGTAAGAGGATGCTGACATTAATAATAGCAGGTCTGTAATGAGGATCTTACAGGAGGGTCCTCTTAGCTACTGAGACACACATTATAAGGGTTATCTGTGACAGCTCCCTTCTCATTTCTCTTTCCTTAATTCAGGACCTGGACTGCCAAGCTGGTGTTAATCATGATACCAGGCCTCATTAAAGCGGGATGAGGAGGTCTCAGGGCAGGAGGCCACATTGTAGTGTCCTCAGTGTCCAAGTCTGTTTTCTCCCCATATTTTTCTTTATGGTTGTGGGAGCTTGAGGAGCAGAATCACAACAGCAGGCCCTGGTATGGACGAAGTCCTCTTATGGCAACTTTTTCTTTGTCAGATTGACAGCTCTCACCCCCTACTTTTTACACTGTTGTACTAGTTGAACTCCATGATACTACTAGGTTCTACTATAGGAGATGAAAGGATTGGGGGTAGAGTGTGCAAGGTATAGAGGGCATAGAGAGAACTCTCTATTGATGTTTTCCCCACTCTTCTCCCCCCCCCCACCCCTTGTAGGAACTGGAGTGCAAAGGATGTTGTTAAACATAATGTCAGGCCCTGGAATGGGGGAGAGAAGGAAGTGTAGGGAAAAGAAGCACCCTCAACCCCCTTTATTGTCCAGATCCTATCTTGTTGTGTGTCTATCTTCCCTTTTTTTTTTCTTGTTCAAGGGGGTGCTATAATTAATATCACTGCTGCCAGGTGTCAGTATGGGGAATAAATGGGCCTCAGGGTAACCTCTTTACACAGAGGAAGAGGACTTGTATTTTCAACCCCTTTTTTCTTGTCTCAATGCATGCAGTATGGGGTGTGAAGAAGGATTGGGAGGGTGGAGGAGCACACTCCCTCTACATTTGTTTTCCCCTCCTGCACATTCTCTCCTTTGAACCTTGTTGTTGTTTCAGGAGCTGGAGGAGTGCAAGGGGGCGTTATTAATCATAACACCAGGTCCCAGAGTTCAGCTCTGGATGGAGTCACTACAACCAGCACCAGCACCACCACCGCAGCAGCAGCAGCAGGAGGAGGATCTGAAGCTGCTGCTGCTCCAGGGACCCTCAGTCAGGGCAAATCAGTGGTTATCAGTACCATGGCAACTGCCTTATCCACCAGGAATGGCAAAATTGGGACCACAACGGTGCAAACTTTGAATGGGAGTAATGTGGTGATGAACTCTCACCATTCGGGAAGTGCTGCTTTCTCTGGGACTCCTGCAACTGCTAATCCTGCTGCTGCACCTGCTGTTGCCCCTCTAGTTAACAATGGACCTGGATCTGTGGGGAAAGGAAATACAGTTAATGCTGTTTTGCCATCAGCTTCTAACACGGTCATCCAGACTTCTTTCCTCAGCACTGCTGTGTCCTCCGCCTCATCCTCATCACCCACAGTAATCTCTTCGCAACCGCCACCAAGCATTGTAGGTGGGGGCCCTACTGTAGCACTGGTGAGGCCACCAATTCACACAGCAGGACCCACGGTTGCTGCAGCTGCTGCAGCCACCCAGAATGGGAGCAATACTGTGATCAATTCAGCCATCGGTGTGGGGAGTTTTCCTGCTGTTGCTGCAGTCACTGTGGGTTCTGGAGTTTCCCTCCAAACATCACTTGTGAACAGCCAGCCTGGTTCCAGTGTGCCGGCAGCACCCACCACACAGGTCATCAAATCGGAGTCTCCTAAAACTATAGTGCATGCAGTATCCCAGCAGCAGACACTAGTTGCTAGTGGCCAGCCCAGTACTACAGGGGGTAATATGATAATTGGGCAAACTATGCAAGCTGGGCTCTCCAATGTGGCCCCCAATCCCGGTGGGATACCTCCTGCAGCTCCTGGTACCCCTACAGGAATGGTTAAGGGCACTGCCAGTACAGTGGCACAAAGTCTGCCAAGGACTCCAACAGCAACTACAAGTGGTATCAGAGCAACTTTAACTCCTACAGTTTTAGCACCTCGTCTGCCTCAGGCACCTCAGAATCCAACTAATATTCAGAACTTTCAGTTACCACCAGGTAAGTAAAGACTAGAGATGTTTATTTTGTGGCTGTATATGTTGTTGAGAGTAAGATGAATGATTAATATATCTAGATTTAGTTGTAAATCATGGGGAAGCTCTTATTCTCAGATATCACTTGCTTTTGGACAGTGGCATGGGATGTGGCATGATTTTTATGCTGTTTCAGGTGAAAAAGGCATGTTGACACAGAACTATTTTAGAAATCTTACTATTGTTTAGATTTTCCTTTTTACTAAAATGCAAGTGTGAACAAAGCTGCAAACCAGCACACATGTGATTAAAATGCTATTTTAATGCACCTTGCTGTTTCATTTTCACATGATGAATTTTGACTTTAAAGCAGTTTTGTCAGTAATTCGTCTAACCTAGCATGCTGCTCTTTTCCCTGTCCCTGTATGCCCCCCCTGTACCATACAAGGAGCATTGCTTGGTAGTTCAGCAGCAGGTACAGCATAAGGAGAGAAGCTGCCTTCTTTTACCAGAAATACATCAAAATAACATTAGAAATCTGAGTTATGCTCTCAAATTTGGAGCTCATGATGATCTTTTATCACTGGACCTTCAATACAAAGGCAATCTTACTCTGTCCTTACCTTACCCTGTTGAGTGTAGGGTTGCAGCGCCTGTAGTAAACTAACATCACGCTTAGTCAGGGAACCAAGCCCTAGACCAGTAGGGAGTGAGTTAAAGGCAGAATAAAAAAAGCCTGTTCTGAGAACTGGTCTATGCTCTGTCAAATATCCTTGATTTTTTTTTTTTTTTTGTCGTTTTGCTAGGTGATATTACTATACAAAGAACAGCCAATTAAATTTTATTATTACTACCTAATGAAATCAATGGTGTGCATATGCAATTCATTTCAATAGGTTTTAGAGTAGTAAACATTATATCTGTTGAAACTACTACCCAACCTTAGATTGATGCACTTATTACTAAGATACCAGCAACCATATCTTACTGTACACTGTTTCTGTATAGTACTCCATTTATAGTATGTGACACTGCATGGTTCAGTTAAGTCTGTCAAACATTCTGAATATTTAAATCACAATTGGGATGTTAAAAATCTACATTTTTCTTGCATAGAAAGATATTGCCTGGCAAGAATAATTCATATGCTGAAGTTTCAAAACTGTTTTTAAATTTATCAAAAAGTCTTAAACCCTTGAAATCCCTGTTTTTAAGTTGGAGCCTGGTGTTTGTTTGTTTTGTTTTTTAAAAACTAAACTAAAATTGCATCATACGTTTCAGGATTTGAAGATGTTATCTCTTGCTGCAATATTAATCAAATTGCCCTCATGGTTTGCAGTTGATGTTAGTAACATTTAGATATATAGCTCCATAGTGGCAATATGGCAAACATAGTATAGCTAATTATGGAAGATATCTACTGGACCTGATCAGCAGTTTCTAATAAAGTGTTTTTAAACCACTAACATTTTTATCAACTTACTAAAATGTGCCCCATTTACCAACAAGGGCCCAATCTTTATGGTTGAGCATGCATAAGTTACTCCTGTGCATGATCCCAGTGAAATCAAAGTAGTGCTTTGTAGGATCTAACCTTTAATTTTTAGGAGTAAGTCCTTTACATTTAAATTTGACTAAAATCTCAAAAGAACTATATTTTTGGTCTGTGACTCCATATAGCATGCCTTTTTTAAAACAGAAAAATGTACATTTCCAGTAGAAATCTAGCACTTGGAAACTGGCCTGGATTTGATTTTTTTTTTTTTTTTTTTTAAATGGTTGTGATATTAGAGACTATTCGGAGTGAGGCAATTATATTTTTAGGTGACAAAGTTTCAACAGAACTCAGCTCTCACTTAAGCACTTAAATGAAATGGTCAGATTTTCACAAGAGCTCAGTGCTCAGCAGCTTCAGTTGAGCACACTGGGAGCTGCTGGAGGCTGAGCTGTTTTGAAAATCTGGTCCCAGTTATGGGTGCTGAATACTTCAGAAAATCTAACCCTAGATGTTTAGGGTTCTCCCTCTCTTCCTCAATATCCACTTAAGTGCCATTAACTTTAATGGAGTTTACATGTATGTATGAGGGGCGAATAGACTAATACAAAAACATAATGAATTAGTTGACAGGGTGACCAAATTTTCAAAGGAAGTTTTACCCATCTGTCAAGTTGTACCAGCAAAGTTTGTACATTCAAGTTTTTGCACGTACAAAACCTCAAATTAGTCTCTGCAAGCAACATTTGCATGTAAAAATTGGAGAGCTGTATGCTAATACAGTTTGCTCATGCAAATCTGAGGAGTTTATGCATGATATAACTAGAGAACAAAAGCTGAATGTGCAAACAGTAGTGTGCACAGAGTAACAACAATTTAGCATCCACTTTTGAAAAATTTGCCTGTTGTGTAGCACAGTGGCTTTCAACCTTTCCAGACTACTGTACCCCTTTTAGGAGTCTAATTTGTCTTGCATACCCTCTAGTTTCACCTCACTTAAAAACTATTTGCTTACAGAATCAAACAAAAAAATACAAGTGTGTCACAGCACATTATTACTGAAAAATTGCTGCTTTTCTTATTTTTACTATGTAATTATAAAATCAATTGGAATATAAATATTGTACTTACGTTTCAGTGTATACTATATACTGCAATATAAACAAGTCGTATGAAATTTTAGTTTTTACTGACTTCGCTAGTGCTTTTTATGTAGGCTGTTGTAAAACTAGGCAAAAATCTACATGAGTTGATGTACCCCCTGGAAGACCTCTGTGTACCTCTGGGGCACATGTACCCCTGGTTGAGAACCACTGGTGTAGCATATATTCTGTATTTATTTTCCAAACAAAAATAAATTAGTTGTTTAATTTCCAGTCCCCTCCCCCAAATGTCCAATTGCTGTTCCACATAAATGACACTGAATATAAAAATGTCAATATTTTTATTAACCCGGGGCTTTACAAAAAGATTCTTTAAAAAAGTGTTTTTTGAGGTAGTCTATCTTTACCTTTACAAACAGTTTAGTTGATTTACACTTCTTAAAATATATTGCTTCTAGAGTGTCACCTGTATGGTGAATCAATTTTTAGCTAGATGGAATTTAAAATGGCCAAATTAGAAATGTGTGAAAGCAGAGAGATTAATTGTTGTGGTGCTATTGAGTTCTGCCACATTATTAATTGTTTTTCCCCTCCCCAAGGAAACCGGGTTATCAACATTCGTTTTGGTTAATAATGGATTCATTTTTGTTTTACCAAAATCTTAGGAGGGTGGGAGAAGTGTGTGTATAATATATATACACAATGTGTGTATGTATATGTAAGCAGTATATCTGCACTTTGTCTCTTCTCCAGCAGCCCAGATTTGTAACTTGTAGCCTGAACATTTGGAGCACTGCTATACAATTCCAAAAATTTGCCTAAAAGATCATCTTTTTGGCTTTAGCAGAGATGCTGAAAATACTCTTGAATTGACTTTAGAAAGGATGATTCTGTCAAGTATGCAACGAGTTTATTTAAAGATGACTTATTTTGATTCATAGTGCATTTTATGAAGTTATCGTATGTTTTTAACTACTTGCATTGTTCTGAAGTAAATAGTGTGAGGAGATCTTTTATGCACTCATCTGGTAATAGCTGGGACAATTGATATTAAAACATCATGACAGTTGGCAGTTGTTTCAGATACACAGAAAAGTATCTTAGTTGCTCATAGATGGAACAGAAGTCTGCAAGTAGAACAGAACTATGCAGCATACATGAGATAGTAAAAAGTGACCAGAAGTTATAATTGGCAGGTGCTGCAAGTGGTTTTTTTAATGATTTTCACACTTCTATAAATTTTATTCCCTCCTCCCCCCCAAAGTTAGTTTTAGGATTAGCACAGCAGTATTTTCAATTGCACCGGTATATAACCGGTTCTCAAAACTGGCCACAACTGAAATCTACAATCTTCTTACCATAACTGTATTGTCAGCCTTGAGAATTTAACAAAAAACAAAACTACTCTGTTCTGCATCTTCTTATGGCATTATAATAAAGTGTCTTAGGCTACGTCGACACTATGCGCTAAGGCCGTGGTTCCCAGCTCACAGGTACATACTCGCAGTAGCTCAGTGACAGCTAGCACTGGTGTAATAAATGAAAGTGTAGCTATGATAGCACGGGCAGTAGCAGCGGTGGTCCAGCTTAGCCATGCTGAGTATGTATTCACAGGGTACAGACGGGTTTGTACGTAGCACAGCTAAGGCTAGGTCTACACTACCCGCCTGAATTGGCGGGTAGAAATTGATCTCTCAGGAATCGAATTATCGCGTCTTGTCGGGACGCGACAGTCGATCCCCGAATCGACGCTCTTACTCCACCAGCGGAGGTGGGAGTAAGTGCCGTCGACAGGGAGCTGCAGAGGTCGATTTTGCCGCCGTCCTCACAGCGGGGTAAGTCGGCTCCGATAGGTCGAATTCAGCTACGCTATTTGCGTAGCTGAATTTGCGTATCTTAAATCGAACCCCCCCCCCATAGTGAAGACCTGCCCTAAGCCGTGCTCCTGCTGCCTGTGCTACCATGACTACACTACTAGCTCTCATTGAGCTAGCATGAGTATGTCGGTGAGCTGGGAATCACACCCTAGCTTGTAGTGTAGACCGAACCTAAGAAGCCTCCTAAAAGGTATGCAGCGTAGTGGAGGGGGAAAGTACTATATGCATATATTGAATTAAAACGGTACAGAGCTGGTAGATCAGGAGAGTTTTTTTTCCCCTCCCCTCCGGCAAAAGTGAAATATAGAAACCCCACTTTTTTTTCTTTTGAGTGAGTTTTAGTACTTATGAAAATTGCAGAATAGTATAGCAAAATGTAGTGACCGTTAACGCTTCCCTACACACCAGTCTGCAGGGATCACCACTAGGTGATGGGGAGGGGTAGATCATTCTCTGTGCCCATTTCATCCTCTGTTCTTTTGGCTGAGACTGCCAACAAGGATATCACAGTTGTCCACTAGTCACTGATTTGAGGAGTTTCATTGTTGTAGGGTTCTGAGTAGCTAGTGAAAATGACCAATGTTAATTTTACGCTGCTGCTGCTTGGTAGAGTTATAGCTCCAGTGCTTCACTGGCACCTATGTAATCTGTATACTGAAGAGGACAACATTATCCATTTATATTTCTCACATTTGGATGGTTTTCTTCACAACCATAGAGGTTGGATACTTAATTTGTTTTAAATGGAGGTTTAAATTCTACAGAAATATATGCGTTTTGGCTCTGTCACTTGCTGAAGGAGGATACTTACTTCTCTTGGTTTTGGTTTTTGTTGTTTTTTCCAAACTCTGCTTATTGTGGTCCCATTTAGAAAAGTACTTTATGCCTAACTTTAAGCATATACTCAAGTCTCATTGACTTGAATGGTGATGCTTTCCTGAACTGGAGCCATTAAAAGCAGCTTGCACACCTGTAATATATATTTTTTGGCAAACAGTCTTCTTTGTATTTAAAAATCCAAATGTTTGTCACCAAAAATCAGCTGGGTGCATCACAATAATTAAGTCATAAAATTGGCATGAAGGCACAGAGAGACACTTTGGTCCCAGTCCTGGAAACCGTTTATGTACATGTGATCGTACTCAAATGAATGATCCCACTGACTTCAGTAAAGAGATGTATCTACTAATGCTTTTCTGGGATTGGCGTCCTAGACTAGTAAGCATAAGAGGGTGGAAAGAAAAAAGGGGAAAGCTAACAGATTTTGAATAAAATGATCTAAACAGTTTTTTTCATTGTAAAACTCTGATACTTGCTATAACTGAGCACATTGCTTTTTGGGTCCATTCTTTTTTTAAGTAGGCATCTCTGAAATGCTTAATTGTCTATTTAAGTTTCTGTGAATGTGAAAACTTGCTGACTTTCAGACGAAAGATACACACAAAGTATCTGAAGGAAGAATGCTAAATATTGGAATGTATCTCCAATTCTAGTTCCCACCAACTTGTGAGCAAGTCCAAATGTTCCTACCTGTGTACAACATTGTGTACTATACTATAGCCTACCAGTGTTATGCCTGCTAACTGTTAGCATGGCCATATTTTGTGTGGCTTAAAAAAAAAAAGGTATCTAACAAGCAAGGATAATAGCAGCTTACTGTAGTACTTTCACTTTCAAAGCATATTACAAATGTTAATCCTCTCATAACCCCTGTGTGTAAGTAAGTGTATTCTCTCAACTTGAAAGCTGGGTAAACTGAGGGTGAAAAGTTGTGACTTTCCCATGGCCATTAGGGGTGTCAATGTCAAATCCAAAATTAAAACTTGGAAGTTCTGTGCTCAGATCACTGGATGATATCTGTTTCCAAGAGAGAGAATTATGGATTTCCTCTGTTCTACATTTAAAAGGGATGGGGGGAAACTGCTCAAATTATATATCAGCAAAAGGAACATTTTGCTTAATTTGAAATGTCTTTTTATATGTAGATCCATCAGGTTTACCATATATTTCAAGACTAAGGGGGGAAAAAAAGTTTTAGACTTGTTAAAAATTGAAAGACCTTACCTTATTATGACAACCTTAAATTTTGTCCCAGAAGAATTTAAGGTTGAGAGGGTAATTTTCTTTTATTTTTTTAAACAGCATATCATGAGGCAGAGCATTAAATTGTTTTACACTGACCAGTAAAATACAAATTGACACTTTCAGTGACCAGGCTTTATAGGATGTATAACTGTGATTCTTCAAAACTAACTTGTGGAAGCATTTAGTTATCTTGAGCTGTATATAATATAGTTCCATGTTAGAGTTAGAGTAGTTATGCAAAAATTTGTATTCACGCCAGTCTTCATAACAAACTAGGATTCCCTTTTTAAAAACGTGCTTCATTTCAGTTGAAGTTTGGTGTTTGGGGGATTACTTACCCCTTAGTTTTAGGGCCATGCAGATGCCAATGATCAAGGCAGTTGCCCAAGAGCTGTGAATAGGGGTTGGTTGCTGCTTCCGAGGCATTCTGCACACCACTGCTAGTACAGGAACTGTCCAACACAGTGTGTTTGCTCAGCGCGTCACCATAATTTTCTATTTCCATGAATCTAAGTGGGCCACTTCTGAAAGGCACTCAAACTCTTCTGGATTGGGGACCGAAAATTTGGATGTGGCTCTCAACTTGAGTTCACAACTTAACTGCAGTACTCTATTTTAGCTAAGCTGGCAATGGAAAATGTAAATGTGAGCACTTCATATTAATTAGAAAAAGTGTGCATTGGTCAACCAACATGGTGATAAGACAAATCAATTATTACAAAATCCCAATGAGATTGTTTTGATCTATTGAGTATTTTGATCACTTTCAGTTCTAATTACTGAAAAGTGCTTCTTTCAATGCTTGTAAATAAAATTTTAAAGGAGTTTTTTTAGTTGCATGAGCTATATATATATAATTCATTTCAAATAAAGACCCAGAATGCATTATTACACTACTTGAAGTTCTTTTATTAAAATATTTTTAATATGAAAGGGCTCAGTTTAAAACACTCTTGACAGTTTTAGTCACCTGGGTCAAACTCAGCCTTGGTGGGCTGGGCATATCTCTATTTGCCCATGTCTGAATATCCATGTTTGATTCTGAGATACTCAAAAGTTACTTGTCAGTCATGCTAATTAGTTTATACTTTGTTCTTGAAAAAGTAACTGAAGCAGTAGCATTATAGAAACAGTTGGTAACTTGAGAAATATATTTTTTTTAAAAAAAGTTTACTACTGACCTTAGTAGTGGAGAAAATATCTTTTGACAATCTTTAAGTCAGCTAAAAAACCTGATATTATCAACTGTTAAGATTCTGTGTATGGTCAGGTGTACCCCTGCGCCTCGTGGAGCCTCTCTGATGTCCAATGGGGTCTACCCATGGCCACATGGGTACACTTGTGCCGAGTCAGTTGTGCAAACAGGACCTCAGTGAGCATTATTGAAATGAGGATACCGTTAAAATCTCCTCCCTCCTTCTGAATACTTTCCTTCCCTGATGCACGTCTTAAATTAAAACTAGGAATCCATTCTGATGTTTCACCTAAGTTCCCTTTAAGCTGTGCAACTGCCTATTAAGCCTATGCTGCTGTAGGGAGAGGCGCCTCTCCCTCAGCATGGACCAGAACTAAAAATGTAAATTTTGAACCTCATCTACCTGGCAATCTCCCTTTTAACTTTACAGCATTGGTTCTTGACAAAGTATTGCTGAGAAACATTTTTCAGTGATACATTGTACCTAATACAAATTCCAGAGAGCTTGGTTTGTATTATGTAAGAAGTTTGTATCATTTTAAAACACTGTCATGCTTTGCGTGGAAGAGTTCATATGGATCCATATATAGTAGCTCATTCTTCTAGTAAGAGCAGTCTAGATAACTTTTAAACAGTACTATCCTAATATATGCCCTTGCGAGTTGTTGAATTATTAAACCCATAGCATCAGTTTATTGTCTAGAATTAAAAGTATGCTATGTACTGTACAGACAGCTAAAATATTATTATCCTTGTCCCATAAGGCAATGTTTCCTAAGTGGATTGTAGGAAGGTTCTAGGTGGTTGCCATGTGCAGGGCTGGATTAACCTATCACGAGGCCCTCAGCAAACATCCACTTCTCCTGACTCAGTGCAGAGGTGAGGCCCGGAAAGGTAATTGGGGGTCGGGGTGGAGAGATTGGAGAGCAAGCTCACCCCACAGCAGCAGCTCCAGTGCCATGGGACACTCTGGGTGTTGAGACCTGTGGCACAGAGTTGCAGAACCAGTCAGGTTTGTCCTGGCTGCTCCTCCATCACACACACGGGTGGCTGGGCCAAGCCTGAGTGGTGCCGTGACCTCATATGCCTAGTCATCACACCAGGAGTAGGCAGAAGCCATCGCTGCAGGTTGAGTGCAGGGTGGGCTTCCTCTATGCCCCCACCCCTCCATGGGGGCCTTTCCTTTACACTGGGCTAGCATTAGGGTTTTGGTTCCTGGGATGAAAGGTGCTCATATGTAATGGTGGGTTGCAAAAAGAGAGAGAATGCAGTTGATGGATCGCCTTAGTAAAATGTTTGGGAATCACAGCCGTAGGGCATACCATCTAAATATCAATGTAGAAAGAGAGGCTAGGCGATGGGACACAAACAAAAAGCAGATGACTGACCAATGTTTAACTTTTGAAAAGTAACTATTAATAATCAAGTGTCTATATTTCCATGAAGAAAAGCTAGGACTGGTAAACCTCTTAGAAGAAATATGTTTTCAGGGAGGACTTGAAAGAAATGAGTGTGGGGCATGATGGACCTGGTCAGGGAGGGGTTCCAGCCGTAAGGAGCAGCATGGAACAAATCACATGACAGGGGAGAGGAAAATCTAAAGAGGGTGATTAGTAGAGTGTTTTGGAAAAAAGAATGAAGTGATAGAAATAAAGCCCCAAAGGAAAGAGATAAGTTGTGCAGCACATTGTAGTAGTACAAGGAGCTCAAATTTGGTGCGGTGGTAGTTACTTTGTAATAAAGATATACACTGACACATGCAAAGGGCCTACCACAGGAAACCAAAAAGGGCTCCTATCCATGCAATATGTGTCATTCACAAATACATTGTCTTGTTCCTCTCTTCCTAGTATGCCAGCTACTTCTCCTTTTCCATGGTCCCTTTTAAAAAAGAGAAAAAACTAAGTCTTTTTACTCGTTACCCCACATTGTTCCCTTGTTAAATCTAGGGTTTTTTTTATATAAAAGCTTTTTTAAGGTTTCTTAATTGATGAGTTGTTAGAATGAGAAACCTATTTACAGATGTGGAAAGAAGATTTTACTTTTTTGGTGATTTTGTTTTATTAAAATTAGTTCTATTTTAAAAAAAGGGATGGTACTGAATAATGTTGCTATTATGATAGACATTTTTGTATCATGTCCATGTAACAGTTTAATTTTACTTCTAATTGACAGAGATCTTATTGGTCTCTCTTGTATCTGAACTTCCAGGAGCAGTATAGTGCTGTAAATCCCTAAAATATGAAATTCTGTGCCTGCCTAGGGAACTCGAGGCAGGGGAAAAAAACCCCCAGTGATGCCACCACTGGTTCAGTTATATATTTAGTTGGCACGGTGGTAAGTGCCACAAGTCAGAGGAATCTTGTCTACATTATGGCTCCTGCCACTGCAGCAGAACAAATAGCACTAGTGGAAATTTTTCCTAAAATTCTTTCATGTAGACAAGGTTTTAGCATGGAATGAAAACTAGCTGGTTTGCAAAACCACAGGTGCAATTTAACATATTAAAAAAATGGGCGACCCACTTGCGAATTTTCTTCTTCCTTCCTCAGAAGAAATTAGATTCATATACCACTGGGTCCTATTCCCTCATGAAACTCTTTTGAAGTTAGTGGAGTTACACCAGGGATAAATTTAATCCACTTGGTTTATTGAGATCAAAATTATTGAAGTAAAATTTTGTTTACTCCTTGATAGTGGTTTGCCTTCTAAGTTCTTGCCTTCTTGGACTTTGCTAATAATGTACAACTAGGGCATGTTAAGCATGAACTTGTTACAGAAAAACCTGCTCTGTGAATTTCAGAATAAAACCAAACATACATCAGTTTGTTTATAGCTTGACAGAAAGGTGGGTGGTGTTTTGAAAGAAGACTTGAAAGTATGTTAACACCTTTCCAGGTAACATAGCTTTCTAGAGAGGTGTTAACATAGTTTCAAAGCTGACTGTAGTTGGGGCGTTTGTTACTTTATTATTTAATTTGCAGTGGCTGGCTACCAACACTGCTCCCTCATCTTGGAAACTTTTCAAATGAGTCCAAAGTGTGGTCCTCATTTGGCACTTTAACATTGATATTTGCTTCAACTGTTAATTCTTAAAATATTTTCATTAGCAACCCATACTTGATTCATCTATTGAATTGGTAAGCAATATAGTAAATTAAGCTGTATGGATGCAATGAAGTTCTTGTGTAGGGTTAGTGAGAAAAAGCCTTTGGCATGAAATTAGTCTACTTTTATACATCGAGCAATTAGGAATAACAAATTTATGAAAATTACTTTTGCATTATACAAACTTGTCTCTAATTAATTTACAAAAATTAGACTGAGAGTGAACTACAGTTGGGGGCCCTATGTAATCTGTGATTCTGTGGCCAGGGAACTTGCCACAGAAGTCATCCTAATGCCACAGAATTGTGCTCCAGAATCTCAGCTTTCACTTTTAAAGAGCAGTTTCTAGCCTTCACAGGTGTGAAATCTAGATTGGGGGCTTGTCTACACTGGCACTTTACAGCGCTGAAACTTTCTCACTCAAGGGTGTGAAAAACACCCCCCTGAGCGCAGCAAGTTTCAGCGCTGTAAAGCGCCAGTGTAGATAGTGCACCTTGTGCACCATGGCAGTGCTTTAGCGTTGTTAGTGAAGACCTGCCTGAGTGTAAACTGATGTGGTCGTATCTTCCTGGGTTTGCATAGCACCTGAAACAATAGTTTGTAGGGATGTGAATTGCTCCATTCATTTGTCAGTCACTCTAGTTTGCCATGGATTTTTCCTTTTTGCTCTAGCCAGACACCTGATATCCTGTTTTTATATATATATTTTTGGTGTTGCTATCTTTCTGGGACTAGCTTGCAGCTTCCTTTTGCTCTCCAGGTTTCCCCATGAGGGGGAGTTAGATTCTAGTACATGCTCCCTGCACTGTTGTATGTAACCAGGAAGAAAGAGGTTAAGGGGGAGCTGGGCTGCCTGGAAAATAGCTGAATAGCCAATGCTTAGGGAGCTGGGGAGATACGCTGCAGAAGTCAGCTACGAGTTTCCCCATTCCTTGGGAGATGGGGAGTGAAGCCAGGCTGTTTGGAGAGTATAATGGAAAAACATATTCTCAGAAATCACTGTTGAAAATGAATAACAATGAATATTTTTATAACAATGAATTTTTTTTTAATTATGAGCCACAGTTGTGTATGTTTGCATGGATTGGGGGTATTTTGAGCAGTACAATAGATTAATACTGCAGAATAATTTAGGGGTTGTTGCAAAATTTGGTCCATTGTGCCATACATGGAGTGCCTCAACCTATGTAGCATTTTCAAGTTCTTCCCAAGCTACTTCAACATGCCCGGTGTAGTTCAGGTGCCATTTTATGCCAATGTAATGGCAAACTAGGTCCTGAAGGGTCTTTGAAAGCCTCTCATTGATCTGCTAAGTTAGAAAATTCACATTCTTAGAGAGCAAGACCTTATTTATCCAAACAATTCAAGAGGAAGTTCAACCACAGAACTGACTGGGTAAGCACAAGACACTTTCAACTGGAGTTTGGGAACTTGACCAGAAAATGTCCATTCATGTATCAAAGATGTATGTTTCCTTCCACAATGCTTCCCAGGGTAAAAAGTCCAAATCTGGCTTGAGGCTACTGTAGAGCCAAATGTGGAGAACACATATTGTATCTTGTGGGTTGGTGTGTTTTTTGGAAAATGTCTATGTACTTTGCCTTCTAGCAAGAGTAGCTTGGAAAATCAAGGAAGGCAAGGCCATAGTCCCCAGTTCCCTTATTTGCTGATTGTGTCAATCTATGGTCCATGGCAACTTGCTGCTTATAAGGATCTGCTGAAGGAAAGCCCACTTGTTCCATGCCTCCAGAATCTCAACTTGTTGGTCTAGAACTTGAAGCAAAGGCTCCAAGAGCGTGGTTACTCATGAGAGCCAACTGACTTCCATCCTTCCTGGATTTCAGAAATGGTAGTTCTAGAGTAGTTCTGATGACTTGAATTCATCTACCTTATCTAAATATTCTAGGTGGTGCAGTAGGGACGAACAAATTATTTTGTAGACCTCCCTGTCAAATATAGAGCATGCTCTTTTCATGTTTAGAAAACCGTTATGTCTCAACTGTTTTCAAGTTCCTGTGCACAGTCTTGGACACATCAAATAATTAAGTGACATGTTTGTTGTTTATCCTTTTATTTCATGAGTTCTTTACAGAAGTAGCCAGGCTTTGCTCCTTTCAGTACTCATCAGATGACTAAGAAAACAAACCAATGGAATCTTAACTTTGTCCTCTGAGACCTGATGAAATCTCCTTTTAAGCCATTTTGCACAGGTGTCAGACCATTTCTGAACTCTGAAAGTAAGTTCTTATTTTGACTGGAGCTGGGTGAAATGGGGAAAAGACCCTCCCCATAAAACTTCATGAAAACTTTGTCACTGTTCTTTCACCCCATAGATTTTGGAAGACTCCAGACTTTTTTGCAGCAAAGCACACAGGACTTTGAAGTCCTTTGCCCAAAATTTCAACCAGGGGAATAGTGTAAGTTCTACAAAAGTCTTAATTTTTTAAAAGGAGGATCCTCTGTAGAAGACGTATAGCCCTAAAAGAATGATAGGACTGGCACATTAAGTGTATTGAGTATGAATAGTTATTTTAACATTAAACTACCCCATTCCATATGACTCCTTAGCAGGACCCTGATCTAATTCCAGGTACTTGTTAGTTTTACTCTGATATGTGTAGCTGGATAGGTTTGACAGCAGGAGAATGAGTTGTGGACTACATGTTTAACTAATTCAGTGGTGTGTTTTTGCAGTAACAGTCTAGTGGTCAGATGTTTGTTTTGTAAGGCTTTGATAATATAATGGATCCAGTTTTATGTCATAATTAGTGCTTGAGAGCAAGACTCATTTTTTAATATGAAAGTTGTGTGGGTTCTCTACACGATCTTGTCCTTCTGACTTTTTTTAAGATTGGCCGGAGATGTAGCTTTAAAAACTATTTTTCCCCATCTGTTCCTCTGTGAATAGAAATCAAAGGCAGTTATTCATTTAAGCTGTTTAAAAGTCATGGTACTCTTCTATATTAAAATAGAAATGTAGGGCTGGAAGGGACCTCAAAAGGTCAACAAGTCTAGCTCCTTGCACTGAGGCAGGATCAAGTAAACGTAAGCTATCTCTGACAGGTGTTTGTCAAACCTGTTCTTAAAGTCCTCCAATGATGGGGATTTCACAGCCTCGCTTGGAAGCCTATTCTGGAGTTTAACTACCTTTATAGTTAGAAAGATTTCCTAATATCTAACCTCACTCTCCTTTACAGCAGATCAAGCCCATCACCTCCTGTCCTACCTACAGTAGACATGGAGAACAATTGAGTCCCTGTCCTCTTTATAACAACCCTTTACATATTTGAAGACTATTATCAGGGCCCCCACCTCAGTCTTCTTTTCTCAAGACTAAACATGCACAGTTTTTTAACCTTTTCTCATAGGTCAAGTTTTCTAAATCTTTTATCATTTTTGTAGCTCTCCTCTGGACTCTCCAATTTCCCCACATCTTTCCTAAAAAGTGGTGCCCACAATTGGACACACTGGTCCAGCTGAGGCCTCACTAGTGCTGAGTTATCTCCTGTGTCTTACAAGTCTTCTGTTAATATGCCACAGAATGCCATTAGTCTTTTTCACAACTGCATAACATTATTGGCTCATTCAGTTAGTGATCCATTTATAATTCCTAGATCCTCTTCAGCAATACTTTCTCATAGCCAGTTATTCCTCTTCTTATAGTTATGCATTTGATTTTTTTACTTCCTAAGTGTAGTACTTTCACTTGTCCTGGTTGAATTTCATTTTGTTGAATTCAGTCCAATTCTCCTTATTTCTCAAGGTCATTTTGAATTCTAATCTCATCCTCCAAAGTGCTTGTAACCCCACCCAGCTTGGTGTTCTCTGCAAATTTTATAAGCATATTCTCCACTCAGTTCTCAAAGTCATTAATCAAAATATTGAATAGTACCAGACTCAGGACTGACCCATGTGGGATCCCAGTAGATATGCCCTCTCAATTTGACAGCAAGCCATTGATTAACTATTCTTTGAGTATGGTCTTTCAACCAGTAATGCACCAACCTTATAGTAATTTCATCTAGATTGTTTGAGAATGTCATATGGGATTGTGTCAAGTCTTACTAAAATTCAAGATATCATGTCTGCTGCTTCCCCCACTTTCCATTAGGTCAATAATCATGTCAAGAAGGACATTAGGTTTACGTGGAATGATTTGTTGGCAAATCCATGCTGGCTGCCCCTTATGACCCTATGATCCTCGAGGTGCTTACAAATTGATTGTGTAATAATTTGTTCCAATATCTTTCCAGGTGTTGAAATTAGGCTGACTGGTCTATAATTCCCTGGGTCCTCTTTATTTCCCTTTTTAAAGATAGGTACTAGGTTTTCCCTTCTCCAGTCCTCTGGGACCTCACCCATTCTCCAAGAATTCTTGCAGGTGACTGCTAACCATTCCAAGATTGTTTCAGCTAGCTCTTTAAGTATTCTAGGATGAATTTCATTCTACTCTAAAGAATATTTAGATAAGGTAGATGAATTCAAGTCATCAATCTGTTCTTTCCCTATTGTGGCTTGAGTTCCTTGCCTCTTGTTAATGTTAATTGTATTGAGTATGTGGTCACCATTCACCAGGGGTTCTCAAACTGGGGGTTGGAACCCCTCAGGGGGTCACGAGGTTATTATACGGGGGGTCGTGAGCTGTCACCCTCCACCCCAAACCCCACTTTGCCTCCAGCATTTATAATGGGGTTAAATATGTAAAGTAGTGTTTTTAATTTAAAAGGGGGGTCGTACACAGAGACTTGGTATTTGAAAGGGTCACCAGTACAAAAGTTTGAGAACCACTGCCATTAACCTTTTTAGTGAGGACTGAAGCAAAATAGTCAAACTCCTTAGCTTTCTTGATGTCATCAGTTATTAGCTCTTTCCCCCACTAAATATAGGGACCTACACTTTCCTTCATCTTTCTCTTGTACCTATTTATTTAACGTGTGTTAGTTGTCTAGCCAAGTGATGACAGTTCTTCTAGGCCACCGTTGAACCTAGTCTTGTACCTAATGTATATAAAGAACCTCTTATTGTCTCTTAGGCTAAGGCACAAAATGAGTTACAGTTAGCAAGGGACCTTTCTGATTTTTGTCAGTAATGCCAATAAAGGTTGTGATTATAATATCAGGATACTAGAAAGTTGTCGTCATTGATCCTTAATGTTATGGATTTCAGACTTGGATTGAGTCTGATTGGTATAAATACTATTATAAATGGTTTAGTGCATCTTGTTGAAAAGAATCCCAAGCACCTTACAAACTGTGGGCTCAATCCTTCTTGGAGAGCCCAAAATACCTATTGACCTTAGTGTGTCTGGTTTTTTTTAATGGAAATCCACTGCTTTATCAGGAAAACTGTTGGGTTTCAAGTGTTGTGGGCAGAGCAGAAGGTTAGCCTTGTACCTTGTTTGACAGTGCTCTCTGGTAGTGTACCTACTGAAGTGCTGTCATATTTCTGATCTTCTGCCTCCATGATCAGAAGCAGAGGTTCCTCTGAACTTCCCTCAGGCTTCTTTCTTCCTTACGAGGCAGACTTTAATTTTTTTTTTCTTCCTCCTACTAGCTTGGCTTACCTCTGATAGGAGGACAGTCTTTACACATGCACCTATGACAGGTTGGGATTAGGCCCCGATCAACACTGGCAGTGGGTAAATTGTTCCAACAGCAACTTCAAAGGGCACACCTACTGTGTACAACTTAGCTTGTCTTAAAATATAGATGCCTGGCTTTTTGGCAAATGTTGAGCCAAGGTCTTGAAGGGAAAAAGCTCAGAGGGGAAAAAGATGCAAACAAACATCATGGCCACCAGCACAAGCTGGTCAGTCATAGGATGAAGAAATGAGGGTTCTGTGGGATAACCTGGATCGCCACAGTGGCAGGTCCCTACTACCTCTGCCGCTGTTTCTCTGGGAAGTTTTCTAGTAACTCTGTCCTTTCTCTGATTCACTACATTGAATGTTCATCCATTATGCCGCTCTGTGTAGTGCTGTCAAGTCATGCTGTAGAAGAGACCATAGTGAAACACCTTGGTTTTGCAAGTAAAAATTGGACACCACTCCATTATTGGCTCAAGTTTATTCAGTCATTCTTCAGTCCGTCATTTCTTAACTCACTCCCTGCCCCCTTCCCCCCCAGTTTTTTTTTTTTTTTTAAACTTATCTCTGGCCTTCTCCATTCATTTAGGGAGGTGTTCCTCTCCGTTCCTGAACATTATGGTTTTTGGTGATGACTTTGTATTCCTTGTGTAATTCAGAATGCTGTTGTTCCCCACCTCTGCTTTGTTCTCACATGCATGGGGCTGTTAGCCCTTTGTGGTGATTGCTTATAAAGTAGTTTTTCTTAAATCTGGTCTACACTCAAATTAGACTGAACAGCTATGTCACCCAGGGTGTGAAAAATGTTGTGCCCTGGGCGCTGTAGTTAGTTCGACCTAACCTCAAATGTAGATGGCATTCTTTTGTTGACATCGTTACCTCCTGTC
Organism: Trachemys scripta elegans; assembly: GCF_013100865.1. Classification (NCBI taxonomy): domain Eukaryota; kingdom Metazoa; phylum Chordata; order Testudines; family Emydidae; genus Trachemys; species Trachemys scripta. Next base: position 8,314,977 of record NC_048309.1, read on the forward strand.
GGAGACATGGATTAACTACATTGATGGAAAAACCCCTTCCTTTGATGTTGATAGGAAGCACATATGCTATGGTACTACCGCTGCAGTGATGTAGCATAGACGTGTCCTTAGTTTAGACTAACAGGGACTCTGGCTAACCTAGAAAAGGTTGGTTTCCCCCCCTCCCCCAAGCTTGCTCTGTTGAGTCAATTTAACTTGATTGAAAACTGCACTATACACTTATGTAGACATAGTTTTACACCTTCAGCTTGATTTTTAGCAAGTTATAATAACTAGAGTCCTGTTTTGATGAGTTAAGCTAGTCCAATTGAAGAAAACCCCACACTTTTCTCCTAGTCTAGACTCCATATGAACACCAGGTATGCTAGCGTTCTATTACTGATTGACTTTATTTGGTGGCTAAGATTTCCACACTAAAAGTTTTTTCTTTGAAATGTCTTTGAATAATTTTGTATATCTTCATAAATTATCAATATACTAACAAGCAATTTTTAATTTCTGAGCAATTTCGGACACTTAGATTTTAGTATAGGAGTGTAGCAAGGTTACAACCCTGATTCATCTTACAATATTTTTCTAGTCTTATGTGGACACAGGCTGTTTCTGTAATTTGTTAATATTAACATTATTAATTTTTATAGCACCATAGATGAACAGGACAATTTATAAATAATTCTGTAATAACCCAGATACAAGGAGGCTTAACTTATATCAATACCACAGTATGTCTTTCTCTGGAGTAACTATCTACCAACTAGATCAACACACTAACTTTAGACCAGTAAGGTTATTTGAATTATTTTAAAAAGATAAACTATATTAAACTAATTCAAAAACTATATTAAAATAATTTATATTGCTACATAAACAAGCCCTTTGAATTTGCAGTTAAGGATCAAGCTTTCAACAGCCCGGTAGGATGGACTGTAATAGAAGAGGTAGTGCTTCTCCATTGTTCAGGTTCAAGGTTTTAATTGCCAAATGTGAATTTCTAGCCTTTTATACAAATTGCGCCTAAAATTTATTTTTGCCTCCATGATGCCAGAAGTCAAACTTTCTTGGTATGCATTCTGTTGCCTGTTTGCAGTATGCGTCACAACTGTCAGTTTCAGGCAGTTAGTATTGATAGTCTATATAATGCATATGCATGTTCCAATTCTGCTGCTTGTTAGCTCTCAGAACAAGGAATTATACTTAATGGGCTTGATCTTCAGGTGAACCAGAGCTCCATTTACTGTCTTTGTCTCTCCCTCCCTTCTTTCACCGCCTCCAGTCTTGGGAATGTGAAACAGAGGAGTCTTGAGGCTGTTCTGACTTAGGTTGACAGTAGGACTGTCGATTAATCGCAGTTAGCTCATGCGATTAACTAAAAAAAGTGAATCGTGATTAAAAAAATTAATCGCAGTTTTAATCACACTGTTAAACAATAAGAATACCAATTGAAATGTATTAAATATTTTTGGATGTTTTTCTACATTTTCAAATATATTGATTTAAATTACAACACAGAATACAAAGTGTATACTGCTCAGTTTTGATTACGAATATTTGCACTGTAACAATGATAAAAGAGATAGTATTTTTCAATTCACCTCATACAAGTACTTTAGTGCAGTGATTCTCAAACTATTGTACTGGTGACCCCTTTTACATAGCAAGCCTCTGAGTGTGATCCCCCCCTTATAAATTAAAAACACTTGTTTATATATTTAACACCATTATAAATGCTGGAGATAAAGCGGGGTTTGGGGTTGGAGGCTGACAGCTTGCGATCCCCTATGTAATAACCTCGCGAACCCCCTGAACGGTCCCGACCCCCAGTTTGAGAACCCCTGCTAGTGCAATCTCTTTATCATGAAAGTGCAATTTACAAATGTAGATTTTTTTTTGTTACGTAACTGCACTCAAACAAAACAATGTAAAACTTTAGAGCCTACAAGTCCACTCAGTCCTACTTCTTGTTCAGTCAATCACTAAGACAAACAAGTTTGTTTACGTTTATGGGAGATAATGTTGCCCACTTCTTATTTACAATGTCACCAGAAAGTGAGAACAGGTGTTCGCATGGGACTTTGGCAAGTAAATACCTTGCACTGCTGGCTACAAGATATGCTAAACATTCATATGCCCCTTCATCCTTCGGCCACCATTCCAGAGGACATGCTGATGACGCTTGTTAAAAAAGTTATGCGTTAATTAAATTTGTGACTGAACTCCTTGGGGGAGAATTGTATGTTTCCGGCTCTGTTTTACCCGCATTCTGCCATATGTCATGTTCTAGTATCTCGGATGAAGACTCAGTACTTGTTGTTCGTTTTAAGAACACTTTCGCTGCAGATTTGACAAAATGCAAAGAAGGTACCAATGTGAGATTCTAAAGATAGCTACAGCACTCAACCCAAGGTTTAAGAATCTGAAGTGCCTTCCAAAATCTGAGAGGGACGAGGTGTGGAGCATGCTTTTAGAAGTCTTAAAAGAGCAACACTCCGATGCGGAAACTACAGAACCCAAACCACCAAAAAAGAAAATCAGCCTTTTGTTGGTGACATCTGACTCAGATGATGAACATGAGCATGTGTCAGCCTTTGGATTGTTATCAAGCAGAACCCGTCCTCATCATGGATGCATGTCCTCTGTAATGGTGGTTGAAGCATGAAGGGACATATGAATCTTTAGTGCATCTGGCATGTAAATATCTTGCGACGCCGGCTACAACAATTCCATGCGAATGCCTGTTCTCGCCTTCAGGTGACGTGAACCAGAAGCAGGCAGCATTATCTCCTGCAAATATAAACAAACTTGTTTATCTGAGTGATTGGCTGAACAAGAAGTAGGACTGAATGGACTTCTAGGCTCTAAAATTTTACATTGTTTTATTTTTGAACGCAGTTATTTTTTTGTACATAATTCTACATTTGTAAGTTTAACTTTCGTGACAGAGATTGCACTACAGTACTGAGGTGAATTGAAAAATACTATTTATTTTGTTTTTTACAGTGTAAATATTTGTAATAAAAAATAAATATAAAGTGAGCACTGTACACTTTGTATTCTATGTTGTAATTGAAATCAATATATTTGAAAATGTAGAAAACAACCAAAAATATTTAAATAGTGTTCTAATATTAACAGTACGATTAATCGCACGATTAATTTTTTTAGTTGCATGATTAATAGCGATTAATTTTTTTTAGTCGCTTGACAGCCCTAGTTGACATTAAGGGATAGCTCAGTGGTTTGAGCATTGGTCTGCTAAACCCAGGGTTGTGAGTTCAATCCTTGAGGGGGCCATTTAGGGGAACTGGGGTAAAAATCTGTCTGGGGATTGGCCCTGCTTTGAGCAGGGGGTTGGACTAGATGACCTCCTGAGGTCCCTTCCAACCCTAATATTCATAATGGTGTCCTAGGTGCAGTTCTGCCAGCCTAGGACCATAAAAGTACAGCACACTCCAGCCATGTAATGAGCATGACCCCTATACTGAGATGGGGCCTGGAACAAGTGGGATAGAGCTGGCTATCGGCAACGTTCGGCACGCAGCTCGCCAGGATAAGCACCCTGGTGGGCCGGGCCAGTTTTATTTACCTGCTGACGCGGCAGGTTTGGCCCATCGCGGCCCTTACTGGCCGCGGTTCGCCGTCCTGGGCCAATGGGGGCGGCGAGAAGCGGCGTGGGCGAGCGATGTGCTGGAGCGAGAGCCCCCCATGCAAGGCGACAATCACCAACCACCCCTTTAGGGATGTTTTAAACCCTCTTTGCGCTAGTAGGGCAATGCCAAGAGGACCTATTATTGGATGGAATCGCTCACGGTTTTTCTTTCTGGGGGGAGGGGAACAGAAGTTAAACTTAATTTTATATTTTTTTTGGGTGAGGCAAAAAACCTAGGGAGTTCAAAAGTTGTGAATTTTAAGAACTAAGTCCATCACATGCACTTGCAAGGTAATGGCCTTTGTCACTGAAGGATTTATAGTTTCATCTGGCCTTATCAGTTGGTTTAAAAAAAAAAAATTTAAATTTCATGATTTGTCACAAGACACTGCACTTGTCTTGAACGTGGCACTTGGTGTGTTTATAAAGTACAGCAGGAGATTGATTATTTTCTGTTTTAATCGTATTCAACTATACTGATTCAGTGCTTCTTTCTAGATCTGATTAGTGTAAGATGTGACAAAGCAATGGGTGAAATGGATTTGTTGCCCAATAGTTCACATTTACACACTGGAATAAAATGTCAAGTTCAGTTTGTGTAGTGACACTTGAATATATACATAATAATACTCATTGAGGATGTGAACAAGTTTGTATTGTATCATTTTTCTACTCATTCAAAAAACATTCTGAAATTGTCCATTTTTGCAGTGATCAGTATTGTGTATATAAAGGGTGATAGGAAAAATTCAATGGAGGTTCTGACAGAAGTTAAAGTGAACAGAGAATTTGACCTGGTTGAGTATTCAAAATTTCCTGTACTGAAGTAGTGTTGCTTTTATAAGAGATTGCATGAAAGTTTAGCAGTTATTTTACCATCTCTCTAAGCTCCACAAGCATAAACATAGCAGGATACACCATAAGTTATGACACAAGTGAAGGTTTTATGCTGCTTTTAATTGATTAGCTAGACAATGTTTTTCTTTGAAATCTGATGTAGAAACTAAATCCAATTAACTCCATGATTTGCAAGTTTATAGTCATGAGGAAAAAGCTAGTAACTTTTCCTCTTCAGAAAAATACACTTAAAATATTCATGCTTTGTGGTATAACTCTCATTGTGTGCAGTGGTCATAACTGGACACTAGTTGAGGGACGTCATTTAAATTGGTTCCTTGTTGAAGTAAACTATCTTCAATTCTTTTTGTGCTGATTTGCTTCTCTAAAAAGGAGTAACTACATAACTCTTGAAGATCAGTGGTTGTTTTTTTTTGTTTTTTTTAATTGCAGTGTGAGGATATATAGGGGAAAACCCGTCTGAATTCAATATGTCATCTTTATCTTTGAAGTCATCTGGTGGAGAAATTAAACAAGTGTGTATAGTTTGAAAGCACTAGATTGGAAACATGCCAAGAAAATGATGACAAATCTTTGTCCATATACAGATGTGTTGAGCTGTTTAGAAAAGTAACCTAGAACATGACCATTTCAGAGTCTCCTCTACTAAAAGTGCCTTAGAACAGATCTTCAGCTATAGATGGAGATCTAGAATGCTCTAACTTATTTGCTGAGTGACACGTAAGGCCGAGTCTACACTACAAAATAAAGTTGACTTAAATTACGTCAATGTACAGCCACCACAGTAATTAAATTGTTTCTGCGTGTCCATACTATGCTTCTATTGGCGGTGTGTATCCTCACCATGAGTGCTTGCACTGATTTCACTGTCAGTGTGAGGTGCTGACAGTCTGAGCCCTGTCATTGTAGGGTGCTGACAGCCAGAACAGCTTGAAAGGGAGCAACGTGATGTAAACAATGCGGTGTCTATATAGACACTGCATTGACCTAACTAAATCAACTTAAGTGTTACACCTTTCACAGAGGTAGTTATTATGTTGGTGTAGTGGGCGATTTATTGGTAGGGAGCTACATTTTAGGTAGGTTGATGTAAGGCAGCTTATGTCAACCCAACTTTTGTAGTGTAGACGAGGCCTAAGATTTAGTTTTCTGGTCCTAATAACACCTCTGGTTTTTTTGTGTGTGCAAATAAATGTAGGTGCAGTTTTTCACTTAAGCCAAAATGTTTAGAAATGTTAACTGGTTTTGTTTTGTTTTGTTGTGTGGGGGTTTTGCCACTATTTTTGGGTCCCCAACTTGACTCCTTGGGCTTCTTCAGAGGCGCTGAGGACTTACAGCTCCCATTGGCCTGACTGCGGCACACAAAATTAATAAGCACTTGGGAAATGTTTTGGTTAGATATCCCAGGCCCCGGTTACAAAAACAAACATAGCAGCTACCATCTGAAAATCTAACACTTACAGTCTGGTTTTCCACAACTATCCAGTTGGGTTAAATGTTTGGATATGTGACTGAACGGGGAATGACTGCCTCATTGCTCTCTCTGTTATTTATCTTTTGGGGTGTAATGCAGCACAGTACCATCTGTTACAGATGCACTTGAGAGAGATTATGATTTTATAACCATTTTCATTGCTAAATTTGTTATGGAAAATTAATTTAGAAGTTAGAGAAATGTTACTGTTTCTGATAACTTTTTTTAAGCCAGGCTAATGGGAATATGGCTTATTGGCAGGATTTTCTTTCAATTGAAGCACTTCACAAAAAGTGAATACCTTAAAGTCAGAAAAGAATAAGTAAGATGTTTTCAGGATTACTAGTTTTAATCTCTTAGCTATGTAGAATGGTTATGATATTGTATATTATGTGCATGTAATATTGTACCATAACTTGCTAGACTTACTAAAGAAATGTTCTTTAGTTTTAATCAAGATTTTAGGATGAGTGTTGGGGATATTTAATCTTTCTCTCTCTCAAATTTTATAAATCAGTTTTGTGAAAATCCAGATTACTCGCAGTTAGATATACATTCCAGTGTACATGCTAATTTCAAATTTGTTGGTCTTTTTAACGATACTTAGAGCTGATGACTTTTTGTTCTGTAGCCACTTGCATGTGCAGAATATTTCTTGACCCCTTTCTTTTTTCACAGGCATGGTCCTTGTGCGTAGCGAAAATGGACAGTTACTGATGATCCCGCAACAAGCCTTGGCACAAATGCAGGCGCAGGCACAGGCACATGCCCAATCCCAGCCCCAAAATACCATGACTCCTCGTCCTGCAACACCTACCAGTGCACCACCAGTACAGATATCCACAGTGCCGGTGAGTTTATTAATTTACATAAGTAAGAATCATTTTCCTTAAATATTTGTCTGTGAATTTACTCATTAGGAAAGTGAGGGACTAATAATGTGGTTTTAGGCAGTAATAGATCAAGGCAGTGCTCTGCAAGCTTCACCACACAGCACCACCACCGCGCCCCAACCCTAATGTATTACACTTTGGCTGTTCACTGAAACTGATATTCACTTCCGTTGACTGGAAGTAAGTTTAAAACTAATTAAAATAAATACTTTTAGACCATGCATAGTTAATCCATGGAGCTCATTGCCATAATAAATCATTGAGGCCAAGAGCTTTAATATGATTTTTTTTTTTTTTTTTGTTTCAAGGGTTAGGTATTTCTATGTACGAGTCCACCATGGTTACATTAAATAGGGTAAAAAAAATCCTATTGGCAGGTTGTTCCATAATAGTCCACTATGGGGTTTCTTGCACCTTCCTCTGAAGTATCTTCTACTGGCTGCTATCAGAGGCAGGGTACTAGACTAGATGAACCATTCCTCTGGTCTTGTATTGCAATTCCTATGTTCAAACTCTAACATAGTCTGGATTCTTTTGTAGGCTCCTGGAACGCCTATAATTGCACGGCAGGTGACACCAACTACTATAATCAAGCAGGTGTCTCAGGCTCAGACAACTGTACAGCCCACAACAACATTACAGCGTGCTCCTGTAGTGCAGGTGAGTTTGTAGAAACATGCATATGAACAATGAAACTATGAATTGCTAAAATAGCTTGGAGTAAAATAGTGTCTGGGAATATCTCTGGGTGAGACTTAGAGTACACAGGACACTTTTCTCCGCTCCCTAAAATGTTTGATAATCTTAAACTATATCAGATTTTGGACTTCAGCTACTCAGCAACATTCCTTTCAAAGTCAGCTTTCTTTCTGAAAGTCCTGTGTTTGTTTAAAGTACCTCCTATGCTTTCCTCCAAAGGGATAGACACAAATTTCTCTTTGGATTTGAAACACTCTTTGATGCTACGGGACTATAGATCCATTATTGTCTCTGCTTAAGCTTTTTAAAGGGTTCTTATTATAAACTTCCTCCTCCCCTGTAATTCCTCTCTAACCTTTTCATAACATTGCTTTATCTTCTCCTGCCTCCAGCTCTTCTGCTTTTGGTTTATATATCCACAGGGATTCAATACGTCTCATGGTGCCTCCTCAACTTGGGTTGGGGGACTCAGTCCTAAGTACAGTTCTGACTAATAGGGTGACCCACACTTTCTAATCACACCACCAAAAACATCTGGAAGTAGGGATGGAGTGTTGTATGCAGTGCTGATACCATCTGATTCCTACATCCTAACCTTCATTTTTCCATGCTTTCTTTCCCCTTTAAGCTGGCAACAGATGAATCATTGAAGGGTTTTCTTAAGTGTTCCCCTTCTTTACATTGGGCACCAAGTGCACAGTTCTTGTTCTCCTTTAACCTAGTTTTAGCCTAGACTGAGGGGGAAAACTCTGTAGTGACCTTTCCAGATTTGAGCTTTCTTCTGTGCAATAGTGCCGTCTTCATTTTCACTACTTCTGTGCTGGATGAGCAAATTCACTCTGTCTTCGTTGCATTTTGGAGTGAACACACAATGGTTTTCACTTCATTCTTCTCTTTTTTCCTGACAGCAGTGTAAATTGGGTAATCCTCTCCTTCCCCTCCTCCCAAAAAACAATAAAACATTGCTTTGAAAAGTCGAGTGCCTTCTCTTGTGTACCTTGTATAGTATGGAAGAGTAACTTTTTATAAATGGGCTGTTAATGCAAGTGCTGAAAACTAGTCCTAATGTGCAGTTATTTTCTTGATGCAAAGGGATTGTCATCAGTAGTTTACAAATACGCCTTGAAAGCCAACAGGCAAGTAGTGTACGTGGAAGAAGGGTCTAGTTATAATTTTAGTTCTTTAATTAAAGACATTATTTCTGCATTGTTTGGTGTTTTGTCTGTTTTATTTTTTAAAAAATGCTTGGAACTACTAAATTGTTTAAAAGAGCTCTTCTCCCTTTTCTGCATGTTCTCCCTAAATTTCAGAGTCCGGCTGAAGGGTTCTACCACTGCAGCCATTTTTTTTAAAAGGAATGTTCAAATTAAAAATATTATACAAAAAACCTTGCATTTTTCTGTGTGCTAGATTAATTTTAGAAGCATATTCAATGAGTTTTGTATAACTTTGTGAAGAAAATTATTCTCTCCAGCTATTCAACCAAAAGCTAATAGAAACAACTGAGAGCCAAGTCTTTACCCATTATGCCTTCTAAAAAAAAATCCTCCTTTCAGGAGGAATGGCAGTTGAGGGAAACAGGTAAACAACTTTGGATGTCTAGGTAGCAGATATACAGCACTAGCTTAATAATGCTTTTGGGATTTGAGCATGTTTTCTTGCTCAATGTTGTACTTTCTTTTATCCTGTAACCAAAAATCATGCATTCTTTAATCAACTTTCAGTATTTTCAGTTTTAAATATGTAGTGTGTTCTGCCATCTGGTGGTTCTTTCTCTGAACTGCGACAGATGGCTGCTAGCAGCAGTACCAGTTTGGGTTTTTTGTAGCAGCTTTGAAGGATATTCCATAGTTCAATGATTTGGTTATTCCTTCTCCTTCGGTTATGTGGTACAAAAAGACAGATTTTCGCACACTCCAAAAGGGATAACCCATGTCTGTATTCTCTACAGCCTCAGATTGTTCTGGGTGGTACCGCACAAACAACTGCATTAGGTACAGCGACAGCTGTACAGACTGGAACTCAGAGAACTGTGCAAGGAGCAACAGCAACCTCTACTGCTGCCACAGTAAGATCATGGTTACATATGTTTAAAATTCTGTGCTACTCTTCTCTTTATACACCTGTTGTACACACATGTAAGTAAATTAACATTATCAGAGTAAGGAGCAAATCAAGACTGAGTTTCCTTCCTATGAGTTATTGGTCTCATAGAAAATAATGAAATTTAGCAAAAAAAAAATATAATTTAGGATACATGTAAGCAAGTATGAGCTGAATTTTGATTTGTAACAACCTTTTTTTATGATTGGTAATGTAGCATTTATATAGAACTCCTTTTTCAAAGCACTTTGTCTGCCGTCTGGGACGTGGGCAAATCATTTGCTGTGACAATTTATTCAATGTCAGAATAGGCTTAGAACTCAAGAATTACTGGTTTAAGATATGTATCCTATATCTTCAAGATAGGCAGTGAGTGATGGCATAAGAGACAGAATCAAGCTGGAGTGCCCTTTGTTCTGTAGGGAGATAATCACCAATACCTACTTGTTTCTCATATTATAATACACTATTTAAGCATGAGGTTACATGGTGTGGTCTTGACTTCCATTCCCCAAATATCTTATATGCACACCAGCTTCAAACATCATTGTAAAATACTATGTTTTAATAATTGAAATATAAAATGTTTCATTGCGCCACACTTGCAAACAGTCTGTCAATTTTATTATACACGTCACACTATCTAGTATGTAAAATCTTCGCTAATATTCTCTGTGTTGTGGGGTTATAGCAGAAAGATCTAAGATGTCAGAGGACCTTGCGTCTCATAAGCCAAAGGAGTTCTTTCTTTGTAAGCATCCATTAGAGCATGTGACCACTTTGGAAGCACCCTGCCTTTGAGAGTATCACCTGCGCGGTACTTTCATATTTCAGGGCAGCAGGAACTGGAAGTCCCCAGGTCACTTTGAAACCAGTGCTTCCCATGTGACCGAACTTTTTAGTAGGAATAAACTATTTGCTGCTTGCTTTTTTTTTTTTTTTTTTTTTTTAAACTGTCATGTAAAAGAGCATGTCAGGTAAACTTCCCACTGAAGAGGCACATCTTGCCTTCCTCTTACCTTCCCTAACTTTCTTTTCCCTCTCCAATAGGAAACTATGGAGAATGTGAAGAAATGCAAGAATTTTCTATCCACATTAATAAAACTGGCTTCATCTGGAAAACAGTCTTCAGAGACTACAGCGAACGTGAAAGAGCTAGTACAAAACTTGTTGGTAAGAAAAGCTCATTAAAAGTACTGATCAATCAGATGCTGGCTAAATTTAATTAATAAAATTAAGTTTTATGAAAAACAGTTTTTTATAAAACCTAAGATGAATAGATATTCTGCATATGGTTTTTCTTAAGAATTAAAATGGACTTTTTTAAACCCAACAGTTTCCTGTAGCATTTGTAATGCAGATATCATAGCACTGTACTAGAACAGGGGTTCTTAAACCGGGGGTCGGGACCCCTCGGGGTTGCGAGGTTATTACATGGGGGGTCACGAGCTGTCAGCCTCCACCCCAAACCCTGCTTTGCATCCAGCATTTATAATGGTGTTGTTTAATATAGAAAAATGTGTTTTTAATTTATAAGGGGGGGGTCGCACTCAGAGGCTTGCTATTTGAAAGGGGTCACCAGTACAAAAGTTTGAGAACTCTACTAGAATGTGCAACTGATTAGCCTAATGTCATGCGATGAGTGGAATGCAAAAAGAATGCACTATGAATGGTGAATATTGAAATTTAGAGTTTTAAATTCTAAAAGTTTTACTGATCTTAGATGGTATTAACAAGTATTAGGATTTTTTAATTAAAGGTCCATTAGTATGCTGTATTTGAGTGTGAAAATTAACGATTTCTTATTTATAGAAATTTTTTGGACAATAACATTGCATACCAATATTAAAAAAGATAATAACATTGCATACCAATATTAAAAAAGATGAAATTTTTAGTATTTGTAGAGTACCTGACAAAATTGTATAGCTTATGAATTTTAAAACTGGATGTGCTTTTTGGGGACCAAAAGGAAAGTTGTGTATTAGGATCTATTCATAATATTAAATATGGGGGGGAGGGATAGCTCAGTGGTTTGAGCATTGGCCTGCTAAACCCAGGGTTGTGAGTTCAATCCTTGAGGGGGCCACTTGGGGACCTAGGGCAAAATAAGTATTTGGTCCTGCTAGCAAAGGCAGGAGGCTGGACTTGATGACCTGTCAAGGTCCCTTCCTGTTCTAGGAGATAGGATATCTCCATTATTTAAATTTAAAACTTTCAAGTAATGTTGCAATTCAGTTTCCACACTCTAAATCAATCAGGGCTGTGGAATTTTTGATCTTGCCTAGGTTAATTAATTGTCTGAGACTGGTGTAACTTGTACTTCACAATTGGATTCTACAAAATGTGTATGACCATAATACTCTTGATAAATAAATATAGCCAGGCATGATGGAAATGACAACTTCTCTTTAATAAATTAGTGGACCTTTAGAAATAGGTGTGGGCCTTACTGTCCAAAGTTCATTTATTTGGTGAATTTGAATATCTATTTTGTTTCATAGGATGGAAAAATTGAAGCAGAAGATTTTACCAGTAGGCTGTACCGAGAACTTAATTCTTCACCTCAACCTTACCTTGTGCCTTTCCTGAAGGTAATTCATATGCCCCATATTCTTTTATTATCTTTCAGTGCTTACTCATCTGAGCAGGAGCACATCAATTTAATGAGAAAGATGCTCTTCTAGAACAGTATGTGTGCATGTTTTAACTGTTACCTGATCAGATTTTTAAAAAGATCCTTTAAAATACACAAATACATGTTTTGTTTCCTAGTCTCCTGAGATTCTCTCCTCTCCCCCCCCCCCCCAATGTTTTATTAACTGTACTAAATGAGCACAGGTTCCACTGTAATGGCTGTTAGTTTTGTGAGAAATCTGGAACATAAATATTCTTTTTCAATGATCGAAGCCATTCATCTCTCCACGGTGCAAAACCCTTCAAGCAATTGGCAGCCTTGGATTCTCTCATTCCTAGAAGTGAACTCCGAGGAACAAGCTTGAAGCACTCTGATGGAGCAGTACGGGGAAACTTGCGCTGTTGTGTTTTATGGATAAACAAGAAAATTTACTTTCCAGGGCTGTTTAAGGGGGACAGAGTTAAGGTTGCATGTGCAACTTTCACTTTGGCATTTCCTGTCTCTTACGGTTGCATAGCTAAGCACTTAACATTGTTATTACAGCCTTTTCCTGCCTTTGATATATATATATAAGGAAATCTCTGATCTATGTAGCAAATGGAAAATTGTGGTTTAGGATTCTAAAATCTTCAAGCAGCATCCAGCGACTCAGCCGTCTGGTTGGGTCGCCATCTTAAGTTTACCTCCTTTGTCTTAACACAAAACAGATCCTTCTGCCCTCTCTGGGGCTGTTTCTCAGCCTGTTGAGGTTCAGCCTGCAGCCCCCTTCACTGGGGCTGGTAGGGGAACCCAGTCCCACCTTTGGCTCTGGGTTCCAGCCCAGGGCCCTGTACTGAAAAGTGACATCGGCTTCTTTACTTGTGTTGCAGTTTTTCCTAGGCCACTTCCTACCTTGACGCTTCTTGCTTTCCGTCTAGGTCTCCCAGTCTCTTTCCTGTCTAGTCAGGCTCCCTCCCTGCTAGAGAGCTTTCCTCCCTGCTCTGAGCTTTCTATCCTGCTCTGACTTTCCGTCCATCTCTTTCCCCAACTGCGCTTTATTACTGCTTTAAGCCTGGATCCTTTTTTACATAGGAATCACTTCATTCCTCTTGGGTGGGGCAATTCTTTAATCAGATTGGTTTAGCTCCAGGCTCACCAGCTCCTGGGGCAAGTCACCCTGTTAATCCAGGGTTGGCAGTACCTTGCTACCACCTGCCCTTAGCACAGACCAGACTTCCTCATGCTGACTCCACCAGCCTCTGGCAACACATGCTCCACCTTCCAGGCCTCGCTATCTCTGTATCAGAAAGTGATTGGGCACACATGGACTCCTAAGACCTCAGAACATCCCTTTGGTACGCTCAGCCCCTGTTCCTCTGAATACTCACAGAACTCTCAGATCCTCTCCTCCCAAAGGAATAGTACAGACTAGCTTGCAAGATTCAACTCTTGATCTATATTTATAGTGAAAACAAGAATAAACTTATTATCAAAGAACAGAGGTTTAAATGATGGAAAGAACATTGGAAACAAATGGCTACATATAAAACAAAATATAACAAGCTTTCTGGAACCTAAACTTATAAGACAATCTCCTATCTTCTACAAGATACCCAAAGTCCTTTCCCTAGCATTTTCAACCAGGATGGCTGAGATTGCCCCTTTTGTCAGATCAAGCCTGCTGGCAGCTTGTCTTCACCAATGGAAGTGTCTCTTTGCACCCCCAGATACACTATATTAGCCCTTTGATGTTCATCTGAAAAACAGGATTTCCCACACTCCCTGTTTTACTCTTCCTGTTAATTTCCTTCTGAAGTTTCTGCAAGCTTTTCGTTAGCATTTGACTCAGTATGCTAATAGACTTCCATTGTGAGACATACAGTGGTCCACCAAGGAGATGTGTCCCACTTCCTATCTGAAGAATTTTGTCTCAAGGTAGGCTACTGTTGAATGGTCTGCGTTTAACTTCAAGGCCTAGAGAACATAATTTTCAGCATATATACGTAACTTCTCACATTTTCCATATATACATCTTGCAATGATTATGATGACCAGTATGACACAGGCTTTTATTAGACTTCACATGACCTTTTCTTGATGAACCCAGGGGATCCTTGTACCCATGTCTTCTGCTAGATGGTATCCAGAGGTCCTTGGGTCACACATATGATGTTTTATCTGTAAAACCAGACTCCCATTTTTGACTGAGATGAAATGCACTGATTCTTTTTTTAATTTTTTAAAATAATATCTGCATAATTCCTGTTAGAGCTCCATGGTGATCTAGGATTTTTGTACTCAGAAAAATTTTAACTTAACCAGAATTCAACTCAGTTATGTGAAAGTAAATTCTTTCCTTCTCTTTTCTTCAGAGGAGTTTACCTGCCTTGAGACAGTTAACCCCAGACTCGGCAGCTTTCATTCAGCAAAGTCAACAGCAGCAGCCCACAACGCAAGCAACAACTGCTCTGACAGCAGTGATGCTGAGCAGCTCAGTTCAGCGCACAGCGGGGAAGGCCACTGCCACTGTAACGAGTACTCTCCAACAGCCTGTAATTAGTCTAACTCAGCCTACACAAGTTGGGGTTGGCAAACAAGGGCAACCTACACCTCTGGTACGTAAACCGAAGTGCATCATCTATTGGCTTTTGAAGTATAATGACTATTCTTCTTAAATTAACAGTTTAGCTCCGCCAGAGACCTTTCTGTGAACATTTAAAGAAGGTAACTGCTAAGAAGAAAATAATGTATTTATTTTAAATACAGCAGTGATTTAAAGTCCTCTATCATTTCCTAATTATTAAAAAATGAGAGAATTTGCTGTTGGCTGGCTCTTATTTTTTTTTTTTTTTTTTTTTTTAAATCACTGCATAGCCAGGTCATAAATTCTTAGAACTGTTTTAAACAAAGTGACCCCATTTTTAGGCGTGTGTAATAATATAATAGTATTGTAGGGGTTTTTGTTTCTGTTTGTTTTTTTAAAATCTAGGTTACACAATTTGTGGCTCTTTTTTTTTTTTTTTTTTTAAATGTAGATCATTTGGTAGCTTTTATTAACCAGTGATAGGAAAGAATATTAATATTCCATTTAACAAAAGCCCATTATAACATAGTATTGATACCATTCTAAGGGACTTGATCAACATATTGCAATAGACCAGTTTGCCACATGTCCATGTTAAACTTTGAATTGTCCATAGAAAATACAAAAGCATTCGCATCTATTTTGGGTACTAACATGGCACTTATCACCGTAGTATGGTTACAGTGATAAAATATTATCTTTGCAATACTTCTGTGATGTAGGGAGGTATTATTATCTCCATTTTGCAGCTGGAGAACTGAGGCACAGAGGGTACGTCCACACAGCCCGTGGGAGCGTGCCTTCTCTGGTTTGACAGACTCTGCGCTTGTGGGCCTTGTGTTAGTGCTTTAAAAATATTGTGTAGACTGCACTTCGAAGTTGCGGGTTAGGCTGGTTCTTGGGCTCTAAGCTGCAACTTCAAAGTGCTGTCTACATAGCTATTTTTACGGTGCTACCGCGAGCCCCACTAGCCCAAGTCTGTCAAACTGGGCTGGGACACTTGCTCTTGCAGGCTGTGTAAACGTACCCAGAGAGATTGAGATTTTGCCTAAGGTCACACAAGAAGTTTTGTGGCAGAGCAAGAATCTGGAGGTCTCCAGGCCTGGTCCACATTAACGCCGACAAGGCCATGCTTCCTCTTTTTTGCTTTGGTCAGTTTACTGGAATGTACATTCAGATAATACTAGTTTAACTCCTAAGAGGCAGATTGCAAAATTAGGGTATTGCACTCTGATCAGAACCAATATTTTCAAATATATCCCTCAAATAATGATCTGCCTCCAACTCTATTAGCCTGTAGTCCAAACTTCCTTACAGCAGAAAATGGTAAACTCCTAGAGTTCATCCAGAGGACTATAGATTTGTTGTGCGAGAGAAGAATCTTTGATCCTACTATACTCTCTCCATTTAAATAACTGGTTTTCCTCTGTTCAAAAAAGGTCTGACTTAAATGCCTGGCACTTCACATTTTCAAAGAGATTTCTTAAATTAAGTAATCCTCAGAATTGACAAGGAAGTAAATTTGATTATAACTAGTTTTACACACCAGAAAACTGAGACATAGTGATGTTAAATGACTTGTTGAAGGTAATAGCAAATTTATGGTAGGACTAGGTAAGACTTGTAAGTTCCCAGGTATTAGATCTTCACTCGATACATTATAAGTTCTTTGCTATTCAGAATTTTCAATAACAAATCTAAAGGGGAGTTGCTTGTAACAATCCAGTAAAAAATAGTGTTATGATACTGTCTTGAAATAAATATTTAGTGGCAGATAGGTTCAGTCTGACTAACTTATAACCTGGCATGTTGGCTTTCTATTAAGGCATTTGTAGCCTACAGAAGAGAAGGCTAAATTGATCATTTAGTCCTTAATACTTGTCTGACTTCTTTTAAGTCAAGCAACTATATCTACAGTAACTGAAGAACATATAGGGGCAAAGCTAAAGCCAGAGTCACAGCATTATGGAAGTTACGATCTTTGGTCTGGAAGGAGTTTGTAAACTATCTTTTTGTGGCAGTTTGGTAGAAAAGGATTGTGGAAAACTGAAGAATTCTGGTTGCAACAAGAAAGCTCTTTCATGCTAAATCACTTTCTTTAGTATAGCGTTCTATGGTAGCATTGACAGGTTGCAGTTAGCAGGTGGGCTAAAAAGAGAAGCTTCCTGTTAAACTTGTCTTCAGTTCATGAATCCACCACTTGAAATGTTTTCCCATCTATTTTTGAGAAGGAGATAGTGATTCTGAAAGGTAGACATGAATAACTGTCTTAAAGTCAGGTTTTTATTGAAGGGTCAAATTTTCAGCTACTTTAAATTTCCATGTACGTGTTCAGATTTGGGTTAGAGACTTTAGCTGACCATTTGACCCTAAATATCTTTTGCCTATAGAGAAGAAATTTAACCTGCAGCAACCGGGCTGTTCATTTTCCATGAAATAGGGTATATTTAAAGATGGTTTAATTAAGATTGTATTGCTTCTGAATTGGTTTTGCTCAAACACATCTGTCCACCAGTCTAAAGGTTGGCATAAGGATTTGGTTTATCCATTTGATTAACATCTTTTGTATCATTTTTCCTCAAATAGTTTAACATTATTTCCTCTCCCCCTATTGGCAGGTTATCCAACAGTCTCAAAAAGGAGGGGCATTGATAAGGCCTCCACAGGTAACGTTGACACAAACCCCTATGGTAGCATTGCGGCAACCACATAATCGTATTATGCTTACAGCTCCTCAACAAATTCAACTGAATCAACTTCAGACTGGTAAGAAAAGATTTTTGATACTCTTATGCTCTTTAATAGTATCATTTTTTTAAAAATGATCCTTAATACACTTCTAAAACAGGATTGATACTTTACTTGGGAATTAATATAGCTGAAAGATTTTACTTTTCTATTAATACTTAGCTGTTATGTGGCACTTTGCATCATTAGATCTCAAAGGGTTTGACAAAGGAGGGTTTTAAAACTGGGGATACTGAGAGACAGAGGTGAAAGGACCTTTTGAAGATTACCCAGTAGGCCAGTGTCAGAGTTGGGAGCAGAACCCAGGTTTCCTGAGTCCCAGTGCAGTGCCCTATCCACTAGGCCAGTGTTTCTCAATGATTGGTCTATGGATTGGCACCAGTCCCTGAGATCTCCCTGACATGGTTTAGGAAGGCAGCAAGCTGGTTCCTGATATCAAAAAGGTTGAGAAACACTGCACTAGACAATACTGCAGGTACTGCTGTGTCTCATTAAATCATTCAGAACCAAATTCTTTCCTTAGATATGTGTGAATCTTTTGTTCAGAGGAAGCCACTAGATAAATGCACTCAAAGTCAGAATTTGGTTATTGCTTGTTAAAGCCTCTGTCTAGTTAGAGAATAAAACTAGAAGTCAGCAGAGATCCTGGTTCTAATTTTGCACAAGGCACTGTAGTAAATTCATGTTGCCATAGCTAGTGGTTTGCTTTTGTTTCCAATACATCTCAATCTTTCTTTAACAACAACAACAACAACAACAAATGTATTTTGTGTAAGAACTGAGTCTTTTCTAGCAGTGTTGCCCAATCTTATTACACAGGAAGGCCACGTAAATCTAAGCACAACCTTGTGTGAGCCAAACAGATTTTACATAGTTTAATAAGATTTAAAGTCACTGGTATTTTTTATATTTTAAGTTCAGCTTGTTTTGTATGTATTAGACAATACTGTGTGGATAAACAGCCTATTTACAAACTTGTGTAAACTAAGGCTATGTCTACACTACGCAGCTTTTAGTGACATGGCAGTGCCACTACAGCCATGTCACTGAAAGGCGCGCAGTGTAGCAGCTGTTTGCTGGCAAGAGAGACTCCTGCCGACAAAGCGCTGTTCACACTGGCGCTTGTCCTCCACAAAACTTTTGTCTTTCGTGTGGGTGGGGAGGGTGTCTATTTTTTTTAACACTTCTGAATGACAGAAGTTTTGTCTTTCACTTGCCAGTGTAGATCAACCTCATGACAAAATGCTGATGAATCAGCTGTTAGTATATTGTGTTAAAGCAGGCTTCAGGCCTTATAAAATGCTCTTTTGGGCAGTGTATGGCCATAGGATAGATACCTCTGATTATTTGTAGTGTAAATAGGGCTTGTGGTAATTAAGTTTCTTGTGTGAACATCAGTTTAAATTCTCTGACTGAACTGAAATATCTGTTACTTCTAGACTGTTTCATGCAGGATGGTTTAATGCTCGGGGTGGACACGCTTCAGAGGAGGGTTTTTAAATTCAGCAAAAATGATTGGGAAAGAGTAACTAAAAATGTCACAATATTATGTTTTTTACTTTTGTACTGCTGCCATTTTTAAAAACACCTTTGTGCCAAAGTTGACAATGAACCTACCCAAAAATAATTAAAATGTTGAGCTAAAATCTGAAGCTCCATCACAAGTGATGTAGAGAATACAAATATTGACTTTATTTTCTTTCAGTCCCTGTGGTAAAACCAACAGTATTACCTGGAAACAAAGCTCTGTCCACTGTTTCAGCACAAGCAGCTGCCGCTCAAAAGAATAAACTGAAAGAACCTGGGGGAGGTTCTTTTAGGTAAGGAACCAAAATCCTTGTTTCTGTACACGAGGCCTGAACATTGAAACCACTGGGAGGCTTTGCAGTGGCTTCATTGGTGCATTGGGTCAGGGCTATATAGATTTGGACGGGGGAGAAAGTAATTTGAGGAGGCTTCCTCTATGTGCTCGTTTGTTTCTTAAAGATTTTTTTTCCCCTCCAAGCTGTTGTTGGCCTCTTAGCTTACTGGTACCTAAAACAACGCTGTCAAATGTTTTGTCTGGGCAGCAAATAGAAAGTATTCCTCCTTCTCTCTACTATGCTCAGGCTTCCTCCACTCCACTTTATGCTGAACACATCTGCCACCCAGCCTTTTCCATAGTAGTGGGTGCATTCTGTTGCTGTCTTATGGAAGCAATGTAATCTAGGTTTCTACAAGATGTGAAAACCTCCAGGATCATGGAAGAGAGGACCTGTGAGAGCGGCAGGGCAAGGCTGTCAAAGCACACTCAGGGTTCTAAGCTGAATGACAGTTTAAGGAACCAAAAAAATATTTTGCATCCTCTGTTTTTGTATGCTCAAGCCAAATTTACAGGTTTACTTTATTGACTGCAGATTTGCAATGTTCTTACTTTGGTAAATGTGAAGTGTGTATCATTGTATGTACTTATGGGGAAAAGACAGCTATAACTTTTGACCTATTTCTACATGCTTTGAAAGTTTTATTGCTACAGTGTCGCAGTTCAGGCCAACTGCACCTGTATTTCTCCAGTCTGTGGTCCTGAGGACACCTACTTCAGGCTCCCCAGCCATACCTGTTTTGGGCAGAGATGTATGCATCTCTCCCTCTTGACTGGGGTTTTGTCCTGGGGTTCCCTGCCTACACTGTCAGACTGCCAAAACCAGCTTTGCTTCCCCCCCTCCTCTCCCCAGGGGCTATAAACAGCAGAATTGCCCATAGGTATAAGTTACCACACTTGCTTTTCCTAAGCAAGCACGTTTATTCTTAAAACGAATGCATTACGGGGAAAACATCTTAAAAACAATAAGAGACTACACACATGCTAATCTTACCAGCGATCACTCCTCAGCTCAGAATGGGTTCTGCCAGGTGATCAGTCCTTCAAATCCCACCAAGGGGTTTTTCTGTGGTTACAAGTTCATAACCGCCTTGGCCCAGAACAAGCATGCCCATGGATTTGAGAGTTACTCCATTATACAGTTTGGGTTTTTGATCTGGAAATAGGTAATTCATAGTCAATAGGTCTCTCCTCAGGGCATTACTTCAAAAGGCTGGGTTTTTGCCTAACCAGAGGAGTTACATTTACATATACCTCCCCCTAGAGATTTCCTGGGAAACCCACTTTAAAGTTCATGTGATTGCAAATAATCCTTTGACATTCATAACACTTCCCTGTAAACTGTTTACATTAGTCAAAAGCAACAGAGAGTCCTGTAGGACCTTTAAGACTAACAGATGTATTGGAGCATAAGCTTTCGTGGGTCCGACGAAGTGGGCATTAACTGGGGTTTTGTCCTTGGGTTCCCTGCCTACACTGTCAGACTGCCAAAACCAACTTTGCTTCTCCCCACATCCCACCAGAGGCTATAAACAGCAGAATTGCCCATAGGTATAAGTTAGCACACTTGCTTTTCCTAAGCAAGCACATTTATTCACCCACAAAAGCTTATGCTCCAATACATCTATTAGTCTTAAAGGTGCCACAGGACCCTCTGTTGCTTTTTACGGATCCAGACTAACACGGCTACCTTTCTGATACATTAGTCAAGTCTTCTCCCTTGAGATGTTACATAAACATTTGCATTTTTAATACAATGAACTCCTAAAATAATTGAACTTAATTCAGTAAGATTTAACTTAATTCAGTGAGGTTTGTCCAGGAAATTGCCATGTCGGTCGCAGGGTGTGCATGGTTAATGTGGGTGTGCACACAAAGCTCTGACCCCACAATCAACAACACTAGGTTTTGGCATCCACAACTTCACACACAGATTCCCCTTAGATTAGTAAGGTTTTGCAAAGCTGCAGGAGCTCAGTGGGTCTCAGGTTTCTAATGAACTTACAGAGCACTTTAGATTCCTAATGGCTTTTTAAAGTTTTTTTTTTAATATAGATAAAAAATTAAGATAAAACTAATCATATGCCCGACATGGGATGTACATTTATATTGTGCTGTCACACATCAATTTCTCTTGTCCTCATTTTTCTCTACGAGCACCCATTTTCTGTGTCCCACCTTTCTTTGAAACAGCAGTTTTTCCTGTGATGTGTAGTACCTATGTGCAGTAGGCTAGGGGAATCATGATATGTATGGTGAGGTGGATGGGTAGAGAGTAATTCTGAAGGATATGTTAATTCAAAGTTTGATTTCATTAAGCAGCAAGAAAACGAAGTCTTCTAAAATTCTAATTTTATTTTGTGGAGTAGAAGAATTGATTTGGGCATAGATATTGAAAACTGAAGAGCTTTTAAGTCAGTCTCTTATGCAGCAGGGTTGTAGAACTTGTGTTATATACAGTTGCATTGAGCAGCATGTCTATACATGTCCTAAATATGTTGTAATGATTTTTCTCTTCCCAAGGGATGATGATGATATTAATGATGTTGCATCAATGGCTGGAGTCAACCTATCAGAAGAGAGTGCACGGATATTGGCCACAAATTCTGAGTTAGTAGGCACATTAACAAGGTCCTGTAAAGACGAAACCTTCCTACTTCCAGCATCTTTGCAAAGAAGGATACTAGAAATAGGTATGTTGACACCTGCTAGTTTAATTGTTATAAACACTAATTTTACTAAATCTGTTTTCTTAAAAATGGGTTTAAAAATAATTAAATATGCCAGAATAGTTTTATGCATTGGTATCTTCTGACATTCATTTTCAACTGCTATACCTTGAGATTAGAAAAAATAACACAAGCTTTTTAGGAACTTTTCAAACTGTGGCTCTTGGATAAGAGTTGCTTGTTTTTTATAGCAAAAAAAATATATCACTAGATCTGATTGACAACCTTTTGCTGAATGTTTTTTATACTATAAGCCGATCAAAAAACAGCAATAAATATTGGGGGAAAAACTGGAAAAACATTTTGACCAGCTGTATAATAATTCACACTAATCACAAATTGTAAATCACTTACTTTTGTAATTAGTGAGTAAATAGAGCAATGATACTACATCATAAAACTTCATTAATTTTATTTGTTTCTAATACTTTATAGTATACTGGTAAATCTTCTATGGCATATTTTGCAGTGCTTATGAAAATTTAGTAGAGTGAGAACTTCTCTACAGCGTCACATGTTAAATCTTGGCTGATATAAAGGCCTCTATTTTTTGTTTGTGAATTACTTACAAATTTTTGCAGTTGGGTTAGCAAAAGTCAGCTGTATTGTAAAATATGTCTTTGCAACCGAGTGGTACTAAAAGCGTCATTTCAATTTTAACCACAGGTAAAAAACATGGAATAACGGAAATCCATCCTGATGTAGTTAGCTATGTATCGCATGCAACACAACAAAGGTTACAGAATCTTGTAGAAAAAGTATCGGAGACTGCCCAACAAAAGAATGTTTCTTATAAGGTAATTTAATTGTGCAAATGGGTAGTGTTCCACAAATGATGCTTTCACCTCTGGGCAAATGCACTCAGATCTGATCATGGACTGCACTGAAACTTGGGGCTGCTTATAAGGAGCATTTGAAACCCCCAGAACAAGGATGGGTCTAGACAGAATCTCTAAGAAGTAGTATTTTTGAGTGCCCAACCTTGTCTACCGTTACAGCTTTTGTGGGAACTGATATTGCAGGTGGTAAGATGGCAGCTCCCAATATACCAGGGGGACAGAATGGAGGAAGGGGAGGAGGAAGGTTGCACGATGATGATATTGCAAACTAGCTTGCTTAGGCTTTCATGTTGTTTGAGGACACTGCCTTGAGAATTAGAGGTTCTCTTGGCCATGTGCCATGGATCATTTGAACGGACAAGATAGAAAGCTTTGTTGGATGACTGAAATTTGTTATAGAAAGGTTATCTATTGCAGTTCCTTTTGAAAGAATCATATATATTTTAGTGTACAAAAAGTTTAATTAGACCTGGCCTAATTTCAAAAAAATTAAAGTTGGCGTGGTCACTGTGTAGACCCTGGTTAATGTACCCGTCCAAAACAATCAAACATACTTATTCCATGCAATACTCTTTCTATAGAATTTAAAAAGAATGTTCTGCAGTAACTAACTTTTTTTAAAAATAGGAGGTTGAATATGAAGCCTGTCAGAGTTGAGATTTCCTCTTGAGAATCTAAATAAGCTAGACTAGAGTATGCACAGTGATATTTTCTTTATTTTATAAAAAGATGTTATAAATTTAAGATAATCAGCAAAGGCAAATGAAGACCCAAACAAGAAATGTGGGTGGATTTAAAGTAGCAGGATGCAACTTTATAAACTTTTTAAATGAACTGATGCCAGGCAACTGTCCCCCTTCCCACCTGTCATGTATTAATAGGGTCCAGTTTGGGATTAACTGTCCGTAAACCAAACGACTACAAGGAAAGGAGGGAAGCCTTCCCTCAGCCTAACCCTCCATACCTGGACATGAGATTCAGTCTAGCTGCTGAATCCCAACCATCTCCCAACACAAGGGGGAATTATGGTACAGATGAAGTGCTCTAACCTGTACAAGATTTAAGACCTCACTTCCACCCCACAGGCTAACAAGGTCTATGCCAGTCATCTCCTAGGTCTCATGCTCAGGTTAACTCTAGGAGCTAGCCTCCAGAAGCCTCTTCTCCACACTGGGTGTTAGTTGCATGTTGCAAAAATAGCTGAGTTTATCAACTTCTGCCCCTTCTTTTCAAATTATGATCCTTTATCCTTGCTATTCTAACCAGCCAGGCCCCTAGGATGCTGTGAGGAGTATGAGAGAAAAAACACACTGGCCACCTTTCTAATTTTGCACAGGAGGGAAAACTTCATCTCCTCCCATTGCCGTCTCCCCTCCCCCAAATAAAAAAAGTAGCAGTCTGGACATACACCCAGCAAACCTGGAAGCCTAGCACTTGCATCTACAACTTCCTGTAGGGCAAGGCAGATGGGGCAGCATCTTGGGGCACTAAATTTTGTGGGCCTACTCTGGAAGGACTACGATGGAGCCATTCTGTTCCTTTGCTTTACCCCACTTGGTCTCTGAGCAGCCAAGAGAGGTGAATATTCCTGTTTGTTCCCACCCACCCCTACACCTACCCACGCATGTGCTCCAGATGCATTCTGGGTGGGAAGGTGCTTGGAGGCTGAATGATCATCATCTTCCTTCCAAGCAAGTGATCATCCCCTGCTGGTCTGATCAACATCTGTCACTGCTGCGATGGGGTTGGAAGTGGAGATAGCAGTCAGTCTCT
The DNA here is from genome assembly GCF_013100865.1 of Trachemys scripta elegans. Taxonomy (NCBI): domain Eukaryota; kingdom Metazoa; phylum Chordata; order Testudines; family Emydidae; genus Trachemys; species Trachemys scripta. The sequence continues at coordinate 8,339,801 of NC_048309.1, forward strand.
TATGGAGAATTACAGACTTCCGTATATGATTCCTGTAAGAACGGATAGAACACTGTGCCTCACAGAGCGCAATTTAAAAAAACACCTCTATGAAACGTGTTTAAAAGGCCAAAGTTATGTGATATACTTAAGTCAAACCTGATGAGATCACAGAACAGTACAGAGTGCTTGTTTCTTTTGTTTTTGTTTTTTAAATGGGTTTTAGCCCTAGTTTGACTGGTTTAAAGATAAACTTGGTGGTTGAAAAATACTAAGTGAGCATTTGAGCTTAAAAGCATCTTCTTAAACTGTACAGGACAAGCTACTAGCTTTGTTTTTAAGATTTGTAATGAAACGCATTTTTACTGCATTTTCAGGATGATGAAAGATATGAGCAAGCAAGTGATGTTCGGGCACAGCTCAAGTTCTTTGAACAACTTGATCAAATAGAAAAACAGAGAAAAGATGAACAAGAAAGGGAAATTTTAATGCGTGCAGCAAAGGCAAGTGTTTTGATTTTACTTAGATTTGCAAAGTCACGTTGGACGTCAAAAGAATAGGGTGCTTTCTCTTCTATAAGACATGCAGCGAAAGAGAGGAGTCTCTGTTTCTAATCTCAGCTTGGAGAGCACATACTTTAGAGCTCTGCTATGCTTTCCACTGTAAATCATGTAATGTAGGCCCCTCCCTGCCCCATTTCATTCGCATAAATCAAAAAAAAATTAAATCTAAATTTTTTTTTTTTGCACTCCTCTAAGCAAGAGAGAGACTTCTGCAATATTTTTATAGTCATTGGTCCTCCGTTGTGGACTAATCTCCTTGCTTTCTTTGAGAAAAGAAGAAACCAAGAGAATAAATTTTGCATGAGGCAATATTTGAATTGGAAAATGAATATTTATAGTTAGCGGACAGAGGAAGGGATTTGCTGACTCTTAGACCCTGGTTTTTCTGTTTCTTTAAGTGAGCAGTTACCCAATTTGTGTAAGCAACTATAGTAACTGTAGTGCAAATGGCCAGTTAGCCATTTATCTGGTCACTTGCTCAAGCAGTTACCTGATTTACATTGGCAGTTGTGGTACCTACGTTCATAATTAGGTGGGTAATTGTACGCCAAAGGGGTAACATTTCACAAAGGTCAAGGTCAAGTTCCCTTTTCTCAGGCATAGATTTAATCTGTGTTTGTGAATGCAGTAAATCACAAGCTCCAGTCTGTGTAGTTTGGGCCCCTACACAGGTAGCTAGAGACACGAATTTTCAGATACTTTGGATACCATTTGAGTCCACCAGAAGAGGAATGCGCTTTTTCCTTGCTGCATATTGCTATTGCATGGTTATAGTGAAGTAGAATTTTTATGGAAGCAACCTGTCTACTTAAGTCAAATGCAAAATAGGAACTCTTTTTTGTATTAATTGGATGCTGATTCTGAATAAAGAAATGAAAGAACAGTGATTTTTCATGTATCTAAGTGAAATACTGAAACAGTGAATGTAGCAATGATTTTTGGATTACTAAGTGAAATACTGAATGAATGTATATCATCAGTAACTGTACCTCTGTGATGGTATGCCGTAGAAATCCATAGCATCTGGGTGCCATATGTGTAATGATTCATAAAGACTTGCATTAAGAGAAGAAATTCCAAACTTGGGTACCCTAAGTTACCTAAAAATAGCTTTACATGTCTATCTACAAAGTGGTCTGATTTTTCAGAAGTGCTAAGCACCCTCTATTCCCATTGAAGCCAATGAAATAATTTCAAGAAACTACATATAGTTTAGTGTCCACTTCTTTTGCAATTTTATTAACTTATGTACTTCTTCCTCCTATACCCTTTACCAATATACAGTCTCGGTCTAGACAAGAAGACCCAGAACAGCTAAGGTTGAAACAGAAGGCCAAGGAGGTACGTGTTCAGATGAGCATGTCATTTAACAATCTAAATGTTCTCAGAAAATCAGAAGGGGGGAAAAAATGAATTGTAACTTTGTTCTGAAAAACACAGATGCAGCAACAAGAGCTAGCACAAATGAGACAGAGGGATGCCAACTTAACTGCATTAGCTGCGATTGGTCCTAGAAAGAAAAGAAAAGTGGATTCTCCAGGATCTGGATCAGGGACAGAGGTACAGTATAATTATAACTCTTGTATGCAAATATGCTATGGTTTTGTTACCCTGTCCTCTGCAACAGTCTTTCCCTTTATTATCTTCTTCCCTTGTTGCTGAAAGTTTCCTGAGCAGCAGAAATTATTTTAAAGTGCAGAAAGAATCATTTGATCCTGAGACTAGGGCTAATGTTAGCACTGCTTCCATGAGCAGAACATAGTAGAACACAATAGATCAGGCCCAAGAAAGGAAACTTTGGAACTGTTGGCCTTGTAGCATGCTTCCCTCCCAATCCCAGCCATGTTCAGCCTCCACAAGGAGGTAGTGGTTGCTTTCTGCATGGTAATTTTTCTCTACCAAGAGGCGTGTGCGTGTTAAATAAATAAAATCCTGTAACTTTATGGCTCTCCCATAGTAGGTTGGAATCCCCTGAAAGGGATTTGGGAAGGGGAACGTTCCAGAAGTGGAGTCAGAGGTTAGGTGTCTAGGAGGATACATGTTTCGGTGATGCAGAGAAGAGACCAGGGAAGACAGTGCAGTCAGTTACCGTGTTAACAGTAGCCAAACTGTAGGCTTTCTTTACTGCTAACCTCTTTGGGTATGTCTACACAACAGCTGGAAGTGTGCTTCCCGGTGCAGGTAGGCAGGCATGTTAGCTCTGCTCGAATTATGCTAAAAATACCAGTGCAGTCCAGGATGTGTATTCAGATGGCTAGCCCAAGGTGCCATCCATTCCAGTCCTGTCTACACTGCTACTCTCAGGGTGCTAGCTGGAGCAGAGCTAGTGTGTGACTGCCTACCCACATGGGAAAGTATGCTCTCCACTACAGTTGATGTACCCCTCTTCTTTGAGTCCCTATGTGTATTCCATTGTGGGTATGCATATGTTCCATGTGCCTGGAGCTGGAGAATTTTGAAAGCAGTGTCCGTTGGTCCACACATGCACCTTGGCTCACCTCATGTATCTGACTGAGGAGATAAAGGAACCAGGCAGCCAGACCAACTGCCTCTCCATTTCCTTCTCGCCACCGTAGGGTCTGGGTCAGAACCCCCGTGTCCAAAGCTTCAGCTTTCTCCTTTATCTGTGACTATTTAGATATCTGTAAATGGAGTTTAAAGTTTTAAAGGTTTTTTTTAATCTGATAGTTTGAGTTTTACGGTTAGTCAGTCTCCCCAACCTGGTACCCATTGGGTACCAGACTATGCCCATAACCTAAATTTGTGCTTCTCAGTCAGTGATGACTATTAATGCTGCTCGTACTGCCTCGGGGAAGCCCACTTTGCAGCAAGGTGCAATATCTGCCATTTGTTCCCCACCTGGAAAGGATGGAAACTTTGCCTTAGGAAGCACCTAATGGAAAAGGCCATGAAGCTGCACTCAGACCCAGGCTGGGTTACCCTTCAAAACCTCCCCTCCCCCCATCAGCTTGACTCAGTAAGGAGTGGGCATCTCCTGCCACATGGTCCAATTCAGGAGATGCCCACTCTCATTCAGGAGAGAGGGAGTCTACCCCCAGAGATCCCTCGGTGAGGTTTTACCAGGAGAGCAAGGAGCATTCTTACAAGCACAAGGCTAAGTCTCCAGATCCACATTGAAGAAGTTGGATTAAGCCCTGCCTAAACCAAGCAAGTCTTTTAAACTTAGCTCAAGAGAACATAGGATGTACTAAATCTCAGAGGCATGACAAGAAAGCTCACATATCTAGGGCACTATCAACACCAGATCACAATCCAGTGGCACCAGTGCCTCCAGTACACTACTGGGATCTGTAGGCACCAGTGAAGACGGATTACCAAGATCCTCGGTTATTTGCAGTACTGGTTTTGTCTTCAATGGCTGTGACAGAGACTGTCTCTACTGCATCTCCAGTGGTGCAGGCGAACAGGACCCCTCTAACTCCGGAAAGAGCGGAGACCTACGCTTTTTCTGAGGAGGTCCTTGCTTTCCCAAACCTGGAGTTTCCTGCTCCACTGGGCCCTCCCTGTTGAGAGAAGCTATGACTCCACCAGGGGAGCTGGCTTTTGGGTGGAGTTTGTCTCCCATTCCATCATTGAGCTATGATTTCCCTCCAATGGCACCGTCAGTGCCACCGTTGGAACCAGAATTGGTTGTCACCTCACTGGGAGATTGTCTTGCCCGATGAACCATTATTTCCTCCTCCATGACACACCTTCCCAGTCAGAAGGCCTGGCCCAGTTTGGGACCTGCTTCCACCTCATCACCTGCCTCGTAGCCATTGATACCCCATAGCATGGGGAGCTCCTCAATCCCCATTTGATCCATCTTTTTGGCCATACTCAACACAAGCTCCTGGAAGTCCTTCAGTCCTCTGGCTCCAGTCAAATAGCGCTCCCTGTTAACAAAGCCATCATGGAGCTAGCTAGAGTGGCCTGGCATACCCCAGTTACTGCGCTCCTATTCCAAGATGGCAGGCAAGCAGTATTGTGTCCCAGCCACCTCAGCCACGGGGGTTGGAGAGCTTGGAGTGTTAATGGCAGATCCTCCTTATGCTACATTCCATAAGGATAAAGTCTCATAATGTTTTTACCCCTAAATTCACCCACAAAGCAGTCTGTGAACCTGTTAGTTCACACTTGTGTTCTTTCAAAGACCTCTCTCATTCTCAGAAGAAAGGAGGCTGCATTCCCTCAATGTTCAGCGAGCCTTAGCCTTTTACCTGCAGAGAACAAAACTGATCAGGAAGTCTCCTAGACTATTTGTCGCTGTAGCAGAAAGGGTCAGGCTAGATGCTATGAAGGAATCTTTAAATGCATCTCAAGCTGTATTTTGCTCTATCGACTGTCTAATCTTCCACCTCCTCTTGGGGTAAGAGCTTATTTCACAAGAGTGAAAGCGATCTCTGTGGCATCGTTTCAAGAGTTGTCTACTTGACATTAGCAAGGCAGCTACATGGTGCTCCATCAACACCTTTGTTGAGACACTGTGCCTTGGTACAGGACTGCTCTGCTGATTATATCTTTAGGAATGGCAGTCCTTTGTTGTACTCTGCCATTTACAACCTCCCACCTCCTATTTGAGTACTGCTTGTCAATCACCCACAGTGGAATACATGCAGGGACTAGAACTTGAAGAGAAAGTTATTTACCTTTATAGTAACTGGAGGTTCTTTGAGATGTGCGATCCCTATTTGTATTCCACTACCTTCTGTCTTTCCCATCTGTTTTGGATCTTCTCTGATTCGTGGTAGAGAAGGAACTGGAGAGGTGGCTGGCCCACCGCACACCTTCATCTACTGAGTCAGAGGCATGAGGTAAGCCAGGGCATATGGTGCAGACCAACGGACACTGCTTTCAAAAGTATCCAGCTGTGTGTACATGGGGTGTGTACGTACAGATAGGGAACTACACATCTTGAAGAACCTCCAATTACTATAAGGTGAGTAAGTTCCTCTTCGAGCAGTTAATGCCATTGGGAACCACTGCTGTGCTAAAATGACTAAGCAAGGTAGTTTGAAATCATACTGAATTAGGCAGCAGGAACATCTATAAAATCGACATGGTTTCTAAATATTTACTAGCCAATTTTTTTTTAACAATTTTGGACTAACCCTAGTTTTTGCTGACATTAAGGACAATTGATTCAATCATTTTTTTGTAGTTAAAACTTCAACTGTTCAGTTGCGTTTTCTGCCAGGCACAGTTGCACTAGGTTTGGGGGCGGGAGGGGGGAGAAGTTGCTGGAGATAATTATGTTTGACTTTGTCAGCAGTGTACTCCATTTTTGGTAACTTTGTGTGCTCTATGCTCTGGTGCATTTGCAGACTTGTTAATAAACAGGAAATAGAGTCAGTGTTTCCTGTTGAAAGTACAATTTCTGTAATTCTTTTAAGCATTACAACTTCTTGGAGTTGGCACAGTTTTAAGGGTTTGCTCTGTAATTTTTGACTTGTGGATGGCAAAGAGGTGGCTCTCTAACTGATGATTCATGCAAAACTGATAGTAGCATACAAACAGTTAAATAATTCTTCCTGTGTATCACTTTCTGTATTAAGCATCCCATGTTCTTTATTGGTAAGTTAATTTGCATGAAAATAAGACCTTTGTTTCAGAATAGCTCATCTTCTTTATGTATTTTATTCTGCTTTTGAAGTAATAATTCTATGACATGATACTATATTATAACATCAAATTGGTTATGCAACAAATATGATAGTAGTAAATGACATTTTGACCCATTAAAGCATAGGCAACTTTTATTTGTATCTATCATGTTAAGCACCTTTTGACAGAAGTATATTAGTGTTCAGGTTTATTAAAATACATAAATTAGGGAGAAAAGAATTTATATAAAAATCTAAGCCAATAAAGATATATGGGTCAATTATAACAGTATAAACACAACAGTAAAAATTGCAAGATGCTACATTCTTATCTAAGACTATAAAAATTAATGTGCTCTGAGAAATATGTAATTAAAGCATATGATTGTCATGATGTGCAGGAATAGAGTCACTGGCACATGCAGTTACAATGTTGGCACTACCTATTTCTGCTGTGCAACTTATCTCTTAGTGCCATCTAGGTTATGGAATATATTTTACATTCACTGGGAATACCTGATGTATTCTAACTAAATCTGGCTAATTTAGTTGTCTCAGATTAATCAGTTACTGGTTATCCAATTAGAAACAGGTTCCCTTAGAAATCTAATCTTTTGTCTGATTAATTAAGAACCAGCTGCTTTTGATGTGATTCACAGCTGTGCCTTTGCTGTGTTTCACTTGACATTTTTAAATTGAGCTCCACTTGTCACCATTTGTATACAGTTTGTAGTTAGGACATATTACAAGAAGTGTGGAAAACAAGGTTTGTCACTACTTAGACACAGATTTGTAAATGTGAGCTTTTGATGTCAAAGGAATTCTGAATCTTAATTACATGTAAAGTCACCTCTACTTAGTAATTGTAGTGTTACAGAATTCAGTAATACAGATTGCAGTCGGGTTAGGGATTTCATACCTGACTAGTTCATTTAATTAAAAGTTAGCAAAAATATCCTCTTAATGCCTTGTATGCCACAACTCAAACATTTGTGGCCACACCTTTTACAGTGTTAATCTCTATATATTATGTAATATAGGTGTCACTTTCCTTACCTTTTAAAATGTGGTCCTAAGTATTTAAGAGCCTAAAAATGCAGGTAGGCACCTACTAGGAACATCAGAAGTGTCTAACCTGCACTAGGTGCCTATCTGCATCTTAAGGCTCCTAAACACCTCTGAAAATCCGGCCCTTTAGTCCTGTAATTAGGATAATTATTTAGCTGGTGAGCCAATGAACATTGTTAACCTGCTTGAAAAGCACAAGTCTGATTTCATGATTAGAATTGTATGGAGCTGGGAAGAGCTACACTGAACAGTATAAAGTACCTGCAAGGGAACACTAATCTCAAACACATTAGTTTCTTAATCAATAATGTAGTCTGAGCTTGAATATATTGCTTTGCAGTCTAGAGGATTGTATTACAGTCCATTTCTCAGTATCTCATTCACATGGCTTTAAATTAGTGTAATTTTTCTTGAATCTTTAATGTACTACATTTTCTCCAGAACATACCCTCTAGTTTCATTTTTTTTAAAAGATATAGCTGATGTTTGAACCCACCAGTGGAACATACTTGAGACCTTTGTAATGTGTTATTTGGTACTATAGTGATCTAGGAAAATGACTATTTATGTTATGACTATAAGCATGTTATAAACATAATATGCTGTTTGCAGTATTCCAATAAAACATTGCTGCCTTTCAAATAAAGTAATATGAAATGGTAACAAAATATATAAAATGAAAATCTGCTCTCTGCGTTTTTTAAAAATAATTCTTAGCAAACAGACTTGTAAAAGTGTAGTGCATTTCCATCCCACCTGCAAGGTTATTTTGACTTATCTTAAAGCGTTTATTATGAAGCAGCAGTCAAGACAATAAAGCCTTTTTAAAATTAAGGCACAAGCCGACTTCTTGGCCTATGAATGCCATCTGCTGGTCATAGCATGTCCCCACATATATCTGAATGTTTTTAGCCTGCAACAAGGAAACACTTGACATCCATCCATGTGTACCGGCCTGGTTTTCTAGTCCAGTTATTCACACAAGCGCCAGTATTTTATTTCCATAAAACTGGTAATATTAAATTCATTTGACAAATTTTTTAATAGTAAGGCATTTTATGGAAAGTTGTTTGCTTTTGCTGTTTGACAGCATAATATAAATCAGTGAGCTTTAAAATGATGTATGGCATTTTAGTGTGGCTTGCTGTGACACTTTAAACATGTGACTATTCTGGTCTCAGTATTATATTTAATTATAGCATAACGTTTCCCCCTAATTTTTTCTCTACTGCTATATTTAATATAATTTTGCCTTTTAAAGCCTCTTTACATCGTAGCATTGGCACTTTCTCTGCCATTCCCAGGCTTTCTCCAATGGGGTCCTTAATTTTTACCTGGCTTCTTCTTGCCCCTTTTTCCTATTCTTATTACTGTATATGTGTCTTCATGTTGTCTTGGGTCTAAGAAGCATGCTCTTCCCACTGCAGCCAAACCAATATTTAATCACACAGAATCTCTCTATTGCAGACAGTTAGCGCAACAGCCTCTTTCCTCTCTGGAGACTTGTCCGTAAAATAAACTGGTGTTCTTTTTTAAATGTGTCAGCATGGATCTCAGGGTAGGTGTGCGTGCGTGCGCGTCATGCATGTGAGATTGGATTTTTTTGAATAGCAGTGTCCGGTGGAGCCTGACATGTTTTTCCAGTGCAGCCTCGTGTTTCCATTCAAGGGCCTAAGGGACAGAGCAGTCACAACCCTCCTGCATTTCCTTTTTCCCATTGCATTGCCACAAGTGGTATCTGGTGAGTGTCCAATCTGCTACCTTTCTTTGCTTCAAACGGAATCGAGAAGATGAGGTTGAAGAAACACTACTTGACCCTCCTCTTTGATTTATTCACTAATTTGGATGTTTTCCACACACAAAAATGTGTACCCTGTGATTACTTCCCTGGACGGTGGGGTAAGACATCTCATGCCAACTGCAAAGGTAGTGTCTAAACCATCAGGATTTAAGCCCGACCTGATGTAGAGGGGACTCATTCCTCTCATTAAAGCATGTCGCCAATGCCTTTTCTGTCTGGGAGAGAACCACCTCCGTGAGAAGTGCTTGGTGTGTAAATCTTTCTCATTGAGGACTCGCAAGTCAAGGGACACGTGGCTGAAACTACACCTGCTTGATCAATTGATGGACGTCACCTTAGACCCAGTTTCAAGGAACCCAAAGGGTTATCCTCAGCGAGTGCTCCTCCAAGCAGACACACACCACGGCATGATCTAGCAATGAAAGGAAGGTAGGCAGGACAGTTCTAGCAAAACTGATACCAGCCACATCCATGACGATCACACTGGTACCAGGGCTAACTGCATCAGGCACTGCTGTCTCAAGACTGAAGCAGGCTATCACTTCCACACTCGTACCATCAGAGTTGGCTTTGGCCGCTGTGGGACTGATGACCTCATCGGATCTGACGCTGGTGCTCAGTATAAGAGTGACACACTGTGCCAAACATTAAGGAGTGATGCATCGTTTGCCCTCTAAGGTTAGGACACCTAAGTAATCTGCCAAGGGAGTGGCAATGAGTAAACTGGCACTGTAGGCATCGGCACCGATGAAAGCGCCAGCAGCTGCAAGGATTATGGGATTGAGGTACACCCTTCAAGATCCCCATCCAGAGACATCAATGATATCAATGCAGCGACGGGCCCACAACTGAAGTTGGGCATTACTCCTCAGCACAACTATTTGAGGAATACTATTTTTCATCACCAGACTGCACTTTCTCCCCAGTGTTGAACAGGGATGTTTCGCCCATTACAGTCTGAGAGCAACCCTAGACCAGTACCAGAGATCCTTTCCTAGCACAGCCACAAATTAGACAAATGACATCGGGCTGACCAGCTGCAGCTGCGCCAGTGAACAGTGTGAAGTTGCATATGAACATCCTGGAGCTCGGGGCTATTGGACTGGCCTGTGTAGGGCCCTCCTGCCAGTCTGCTGAAATTCGTTTGTGCCGATCTTCAGACAACACCTTAACTATGCTCTACATAAGCAAACAAGGGGACACCTGCCTTTTGTGTCTGGAGGCTATCAGGTTCATCAGAGAGCCATGATCTTTCATATCCCAGGAGTCGGCAACAATCTGGCGGACTTCCTGAGCAGACAATCTTTGACCAACCACAAATGGTTCCTGCACAGATCCCTCATGGAGCCATGTGATGGGGTGTACCAGACCCTTTGAGGCCCTCTGGAAGGCCCTGTAGTCCTACCATACCATGCCCCAGAAGGAGTAGAAGAGAAGTCCTCTAAGTGGCCTAGGGTGGTTGTGGGAAAGCAGCCAATGAGGGAGGCCACCGGGAGCAGCCAATCAGGGCCCAGCAGCCTCATATAAAAGGAGCTGTAGGGCCAGAGTCAGTCGGTTCCTGGCTGGAGCTGGAGGAGTACGGATTGTGTGGCTGGCTGAGGGAGCTACAGGACCTTGGACAGCACAGTACTGGCAGAGACCCGGGGAAGCGAGAATGACCTCCAGGCTGGCTGCTGGGACTCATCCAGAACAAGGCTCTGAGGTAAGGGTGAAGAATGTGCTAGGGCCGTGGGGAAATGGCCAAAGGAAGCGTAGCCGCGATGCAGTTTAGTTAAAGGGATATGGTGGACAGCTGCTATGTAGAGGGCCCCTGGGTTGGGACCTGGAGTAGTTGGTGAGTCTGGATCCTCTCCCCACCCCGCCCCCCCTTCGCCACACTAGCCACTGGGAAAGTGGCCTGGACCTTGATGCACCCCAGAAGGGGAACTGAAATCTTTTAGTGGTCCAGTGGGAGAGTTGGGACCCGAGAGGCCAGCGATATTTCCTCCAGGGGGGAAGCCCTGAAGTATGGCTCGATACCAGGGCCAAGACCATTTATAGACTGCGGGACTAATTAAGGTCCTAAGCCCAAGGAGGGCTACCGGGAGAGAGGGTGCAGGTAGGCACGCACTTGAACAGGGGGCACTCATGAGAGGTGAGTGTACCCCATTATAGGCCAATATTCCATCTTTGGGAATTTCTCCTCCTAGGTTAGTTTGCCACCAAGGGCTGTGCCAAGTCTCAGAACTTTAGCTCCAGAGGCAGATGCATCTGGTAACCATGCTGGATTCTTTCCTACTATAGTAGAACAGGGCTGCTCTATGCCTTTCCACCAATTCCCTGACTCCTAGGGTAATCTGCAAGATCAGGAGAGACAAAGCCATGGCCATTCTCATTGCCTCTGATTGGCAGAGGCAGTTTTGATTGACAGAGCTCTTGCAAATATCCATTTAGCATCCACTCCAGCTCCTGGACTATTTGGATCTGATCTCTCAGTACCGCAGCTCCCCCCCCCCCCCCCCCCAAGACCTGGAGTTGCTGCTCCTGACAGCATGGGCTGTTGGTTAACTACTATGGACAGAGATGGCTCCCTACAGGACCAAAAAATTCTGGTTCAGCATGAAGATAACTACCAGACTGATGTACTCATTGAAATGGAAGAGGTTTCTAGTAAGGTGTGGACCTGGCCCAGGACTTGATACTGACAATCCTCTGCTTACTGTAACACTTGAAACAGTAATTTAATCTTTCCACCTGCCTGTACATTAGTGATCAATCTTTCTCAACCAAATTAGTTTCTCAAGAGATTCTTGCACATTTGCTTACTGGTCAGAGACTCTGCTCCCGGAGCAGACTGAACCAGATTTGGCAGTCCTCCAGTCAAGCTGCTTAGAATGTTTCCTACATCACCTCTCTCTGAAGATGGTGAAAGTGATCAAGATTCTAGGGAAAGGAAGGAGTGAGAGCCGCAAATAAGGATGATGGACTTCAACAAAGTCATAGAACTTGTGGGTAAGGTCCCATAGGAAGAAAATCTTAAGAGATAAAAGTAGTTCAGGAGAGCTTGCAGTTTCTCAAGAAGACCGAAGTAAAGGCACAAAACTGCAAACTATCCCAATGCAAAGAAAAGATAGAAAGAACAGTAAGAAGCCAATATGACTCCACCAGGAGCTCTTTAATGATCTGAAAATTGAAAAAGAATCCTACAAAAAGTAGAAACGTGGACAAATTGCTAAGGGGGAGTACAAAAGAATAGCACAAGCATGTAGTGACAAAATAAAAAAGACTAAGGCACAAAGTGAGTTACACCTAGCATGGAACATAAAAATCAACAAGGAGAAGTTCTACAAGTACATTAGGAGCAAGAGAAAGAAGAAGGGAAATGTAGATCCTCTACTTAGTGGGGCAGGAGATCAGATATCTGACTACACTGAAAAGGCTGAGGTGAAATATGGAGATATACCTAAGAAGTCATCGAGTCCAGCCCCCTGCCTTCACTAGCAGGACCAAGTACTGACTTTTTTGCCCCAGATCCCTAAGTGGCCCCCTCAAGGATTGAGCTCACAACCCTGGGTTTAGCAGGCCAATGCTCAAACCACTGAGCTATCCCTCCCCCCCCCCCATGCTTAATGCCTCGTGTTTAATGCCTATTTTGCTTCAGCCTTCACTTAAGGGCATGTACACACTACCACCTATGTTGGTATAACTTATGTCGCTCAGGTATGAATAAGCCATCCCCCGAGTGATGCATGTT
>NC_048309.1:8356810-8407784 GCF_013100865.1 Trachemys scripta elegans
TCCCTTACTCTGTTGGCCAGTCCTTACCCACAGGCAGATAGTCACATTCAGAGGAAATACCTGTAAGATTTTATATATACTCCTCAGCGATATTCAATCCAGTGTGACATTTTGGGGTCCAACAGTTCTGGTTCAGAGGTCATGTCATGTGCTGACCAGCCTGCTTTGCCTGAGGCAACATGGGAACATACTGAGTGAACTTAGCGGAGCCACCAGAGTCTTGTCATTTCTCTCTGTGATGATGTGTTCTGGCAGTGCAGTCACATGAACGCAAACATTGTGGTGTCTAGTCTGTCATGCTATAAATTTTAATTCCATGATGGGATCATTTTATGATTCTCTATGACTCAGTTTGATGACATAGAGGCTTTCCAGCTCTTCAAAATTCAGTACTCCTTAAATTTCCAAACTTGGGACACCGCTTGTGTAGGGAATGCCCTTGGCAGGCCGGGCCAGTTTGAGAACCTGCCACGTCCGCAGGTTCAGCCGATCGCGGCTCCCACTGGCCGCAGTTCACTGCTCCAGGCCAATGGGAGCTGCAGGAAGTGGCGCAGGCCAAGGGACATACTGGCCGCCGCTTCCAGCAGCTCCCATTGGCCTGGAGCAGCGAACCGCGGCCACTGGGAGCCGCGATCGACCGAACCTACGGACACTGCAGGTAAACAAACTGGCCCGGCCCGCCCCGCCAGGGGCTTTCCCTGCACACGCAGCGGAACAAGTTTGGGAACCATTGCTATAGAGAGATCTGCAATGCAATAAAGAAATGGTAGAATGACTTTGACTTTATTTTGTTAGCCCAAGCAGCACCAAAGGCAGTATGTAGTTGTAATGGACCTGAACTATTGATACTATTCATCTGGCATGAAAATTCAGCAAAACAATTAGAATTTAATAAGGAGCTCTGAATTCAACCTGTTTTCCTATAATAAAATAGGGGTCCCATGAACAAACCTCTCAGAATGAGATGTGTAAAACTTTGATAATGTCCATAAAATGTGCAGTAATCATTAGGCTTTTTAATATGATCCAGAAACTTTTTGTCTAAGTTAGACAATTGGTTGAGCTACTGAGTAATACAATGATTGTAATATAACTGTTATTTCCATATTCAAATGTCTGCCCAGATAGTAACACCCTACTTTTCTGGGGTGTGTGTGTGGTATAAGGTACTCTGACTTGGTTATTTGCTATTCAAGTTCACGTGTGTGTGTATGTATATAATTATATAATATAAAGGCCCAAAGTTTAGCACAATCAAGCATGGGTTTTTGGATGTGAAGATGGAGGCTCGTGAGGGCCTCCTGAAAATATGTGCCAAGCTTCAATATTAAAATTGGTTCTAACCTGCAGAACAAATTTTAAACGGAAGTGAGTTCAACCTAATCGCTCTAGTTTTTGAAAATATAGCACAGACCTACATTTTTATAATGTCTTGTTTTTTAGTTAAGGGAGGCAGTGTGGTTGCATTGACAGAACACTGGAGTGGAACCTAGAAGAGAGGGAAGGCCCGGGCACTCCTCTCATTGACTGGAAAAGGCAGTGCAGAAACCCTCTCGTGCAAGAAGGAGAAGAACTACTGAGTTTGGAGCTAGGCCTTTAGGGAGAGAGCCCTGGAGGGCATAGCTCTGCCCCAAAGTGGCAGGATGACCCTGCAGAGTCTGGGACAGGGTGGACTGTCTGTGGAGCAGTGAGCCCAGGTAAGGGGTGAAGTTAGGTTTGTTTGTGTTTAGTTTATTGGACTCCTTGTTTACCCCAGAATGGGTGGCACTAACTGTGACCTGGGCGGAGTCACGAGTCCAGGCAGACCAATGCAGAGCCAGAGCAGCTGTTGGCCCTTGTTGCTAGAGGAGACGTGCCTGCAAGGCCATGCCTAGTGACAAGGGGATGCTCCAGCAGTGAGTCCACTCAACACCCCTCTAGGCACTGTACTTTGTAGGAGGAAGTGAGCAATTAGACCCAATGCTGTGGAAAAAAAAGTTTTACTATGTGCCATTCCATCCCAATAGCAAAATTAAGCTATTGAGAGCAATCTTAGTTTTAAGGAAATTTTCTCTAATTTATTTCAGCATGCACAGAGCAGTATGATTTCTAAGACAGACCGATACATTGCACTTGGCTTGTAGGCTAAGCTGCTGAGAACAAATACCTTCAATATTTCAAGGAGACCAACACTCCACAACAGTTAGAAATTTGGCCCCATCTTTATGGGAGAACATTGTTTTCAAAATAACCTATCATCCATCCACACACAGCCTGATTCTTTTACTCTAAGGACACTGGCATGGCAAAGGGGACTTAATGTGCATATAACACTCCTGAGGGCATTCTGCACCAAAAAAAAAAAAAAATGGATTCACCAATGGCAAGTCATGACTGCCTAACCTGGTTGCCTTCTATGATATAACTGGCTCTGTGGATATGGGGAAAGCAGTGGACCTTGACTTTAGCAAAAAGATATACTTTGACTTTAGCAAAGCTTTTGATATGGTCTCCCACAGTATTCTTGCCAGCAAGTTAAAGAAGCATGGATTGGATGAATAGGCTATAAAGTGGATAGAAAGTTGGCTAGATTGTCAGGCTCAATAGGTAGTGATCAACAGCTTAATGTCTAGTTGGCAGCTGGTATCAAGTGGAGTGCCCTGGGGCTGGTTTTGTTCTAGATCTTCATTAATGATCTGGATGATGGGTTGGATTGCACCCTCAGCAAGTTCGCGGATGACTCTAAGCTGGGGGGGGAGGTAGATACGCTGGAGGGTAGGGATAGGGTCCAGAGTGACCTAGACAAATTGGAGGATTGGGCCAAAAGAAACCTGAGGTTCAACAAGGACAAGTGCAGTTAGGATGGAAGAATCCCATGCACTGCTACAGATTGGACTGGCTAGCTAAGCGGCAGTTCTACAGAAACCTCTCAGAATGAGACATATGTAAAACTTTGATAATGTCCATAAAACTTGACAAAGCCCAGGCTGGGATGATTTAGCTGGGGTTGGTCCTGCTTTGAGCAGGGGGTTGGACTAGATGACCTCCTGAGGTCCCTTCCAAACCTGATATTCTATGACCCTGTAGCCAGCAGCTAATGTCTGCTGTCTCAGACTCCTCATTTCCTCCCTCCACTTCTTCCTATCTTGGGGTACGTCTATACTTACCTCTGGGTCGGCCGGTAAGCAATCGATCTTCTGGGATCGATCCCGGAAGTGCTCGCCATTGACGCCAGTACTCCTGCTCCGCGAGAGGAGTACGTGGAGTTGATGGGGGAGCCTGCCTGCCGCGTGTGGACCCGCGGTAAGTTCGAACTAAGATACTTCGACTTCAGCTACGTTATTCACGTAGCTGAAGTTGTGTATCTTAGTTCGAAGTGGGGGGTTAGTGTGGACCAGCCCTTAGCCTTCCTTCAGGCTCTTTCCCTCAGCTGTTTCCTGGACTTTTACTGTACAGCTGCCCCTCTCTAGGGGGCATCATTTCAGAAAAATTCAAGGGAGAGGGGTCAGCAGTTTATTTGTGTGTGATTATATTATATCCAGCATTTGTGGGAGGGGAGGAGTGGAAGACACAGTGGAGCATACAGATCTATGAAATGACAGGGGGAAAACAGCCCCTCTTGCTCCATAGCAACCAATACTGCTGCTCTAGGCCTTTCCTCTACTCTGTCACCAGCAAGGTACTGCTGAATCCTTCCCTTCTCCTTGTAGCCTTCCTCTCAGCTAGGCTTCCTCCCTTTATCCCCAACACCCATCTCCTCCCCACAACTGGGCTTCATCTTCAGTTGAGTCTAGCCTGCCCACCCTCCCGGTGCACCCAGCTGCACTAACTGCTCTCTCTCCCCCATTAACTCCTTTCATTACCCATATGGAGTACGTACCGCATCCCAAAGGAACCAAATGCTGCTCATTAATTCATACAAGTAGTCCTACTGATTTATAAACAGGAAAGCTCCCAGGGCTAAGCCAAACAAGATTTGACCCTAGCTGCTTTGTGAAAAACAGGAAGCAGTAGCAAATATGCCACTGCCGAAAAAGGAAAGGGAAAATACCCTTTCATGAAGGAAGCTATTTCTGAAATAGCAGATCATACGTACAGTCTAGTACCAGCTTAAAAAAAAAAGTTCACCCTCCTGCCCCCAAATATTGGCTGTAACATAAGCAACAGCCCACATCTCTCACTAACCAAGAAAGCATGTGGATCAAGACTGGTAATTCCTTAAACAAATTTCACAAAGTCAGGAAGTTCTGTTAAAGGGATAGGAGTGAAATTCGATAAAGGAATATTGGCTTTCACCTTTAGCTCTCTGGTTCAAATCTAGCCCAAGCTGGTGGTGAGTGATAAGAGTTATGTGCCGGCTGTTTAGTGGCCTATGTGAAATGAGCTGGTTGTGACCTTTATTCATTTACTATAGGGCACGAGTTCATAGCATAGAAAGCCCCAGGGGGGATACTGTCCTAATTTGCACACCTAGGAATAGTCTCAATAGAACCAGCAAGGAGTGATTGGCAGTCACACCCACGGGTAGTACCACCAGGGCAAGGATGAGGCAGAGGGGCAGGGTAGTACAAGCTCTAATGCTACTGCCCCTGCTCTCCCCACTCTTTGAATAAATAAAATGTTGCCTGCTCCAGGTCTGGCAATTGTCTTTCACAGACACCGAAGTCACTTACCAATAATAATACCTAGTTCTGTTCTATTGCTTTTCCTCCGTTGTTCTCAAAGCACTTTAAAATGGGATTAGTGATGCTGACCGCCTTTTATCCGGATGGGGCATCTGAGGGTGTCTACACAGCACCAAAACAAAAACCTGGCAGTGAGCGTCAGAGCCCAGATCAGCACACTCAGACTCACGGTCCAGGAGCAATGGGGACAATAATACTTGCCGTTCCTGTCTCCCAGGTGCAAGCTTACTTAATGCCGAGGAAGCACTTAGAGAACCTGCAATGGAAAGTGCTATACAACTTTTTATTATTTGTTATCCTTTTACCTCCCAGGTAGAAAAACAGAGGTACACAGCACCTATTCAATCTCTGCTTGTTTTACCCACCTCTGGTATCCAAATGGCTTAGGAATCCAATATTGGCTGACGTGCTGATATGTGATCAGAGGGCTGTGAATTTAAACATCAGCATTTCCTGTCAATCTGACAGCTCAGACTATAGTGATGAGCGCATTGTAAGAACCTATATAGACAAGAATGGGACATTTCCTCCTTTGGACAGCAGATGATGCTGTCAGCCTATGTAAAATAATGAAATTCAATATCAGGGAAAGAAGAAATAAACTGTGATTTTACAATCCCTCTAGATCGGTCTTTGGCAAAAAAAAGTCCTTTTGAATTTGCATGCAAGGAAAAAGCTTTTCTACTTTATGTAAGATATAATGTAAATTATTCATCTACCTCGCTCTAAATAATAGAAAATGGGAAGGGGAAAAAAGAGGGGGGTGGGGGAATTAGTTTAGTTGGCAAAAATCTTCAAATAAATAAAAAGTAGAATGTCCCTAAGTATTTCAGCATGCTTGGATCAAAAGACTATTTATTTATGCATTTAAGTCTTTATGCAGGTTAGAGTAGCTGAGTTTAGCAGATGTCTGCGAGTTTACAAGTGAAACCCAATTTAAAAGCTAGGGGAAATGATGAGGGTGCGGAATAAAAGGAGCACTACAAGAATACAAGCATCTACAAAACAGGATGCAAATGCTAAATGGGGACACTTGGTGATGTAGAGATGTAAAGAAATCAGTGTCAAAATGCACAGTACTTACAAGATCAACATTTTAACCTCCACCTTTTAACACCTTGATTCCGTTTTCTTTAAACTAATCTAATTTCTTCAAGTTTTGAATCTGTCCGGTTGGAGAGAAGAAAATGCAAATTTCCCTTACAACCGTTTTTCAGAGATTGGAATGTAATTTGAGCCACATGGAGCGTTTGTGGCTGTCAGAGATGGAATGTAATTTCTCTTCCAAATGTCTCTGGACTATCTTTAATAAAGGCTTTTAAATGTAGAAGCAGACAAAGCCTAGACACCCAGGAAAGACAAACACGCTCCAAACTCAGTGCTATTGAATGCAGCTCTTGGGACTTTTGGGGAGTTTGGTTTTTTTGGAGCAAAGCTGCATTTTTCTTTGTATTGACTGTTTTCAAGGTCCTTTGCAGGTTTAGATTAGCTGGGAAGTACCAGCCACCCTCTGCTTACTTTGAATTAGTTTTAATGTTTGCACTTACTGTGTGTGTGTGTGTGTGTGTGTGTGAGAGAGAGAGAGAGAGAGACACCGTTATCTGTAGGGTCTTTGCTGTATGTCTTGTTCATATGAAAACAAAGTTCTCTGTTCTCCCTTCTGCGGGAATAACCCCCTGTAGGAAAGAGGCAACTCACAGGAATCTCCTCCACAGTTGTGTTCATTTATGTTCTGCAAAACCAACCAGTCTCCATTTTAAATGCCTTTTATGTCTTGATTTTAATTCATTTTCTCGTGTGTATCCTAATCAGTAAATTTCCAAACTTTGGCCTGAGTTGTCCAGGGTCTTCGCCATGGGGCTAAGCAGGCTGAGGTCTCTTGACTTGAAAGCTGTGTTGTTAACGTGACCCTCTAGCTGTATGCCCTTGATGCTCTCGGCCCACTTATTCCATCAAAATGTTGTCCATGGACAACATGGTCCACAGATGAAATCAGGGGTTCTTTCTGCCCCTTACCCATTATCCCCGAGTCCTGCAGAAGACAACTATCCATAAATACTCCTGTTGCCTCTGCTCTGCTACCCATTCCTCCCAGATCCTCCCAGTCCTACAGTTCCTGTAGGAGTCATGCTTTCAGGGGCTCCCTCTAGCATGGCTGTCTCCAAAACCACCTCCCAAAGCTTCCTCAGCACAGGGATGAAACAGCAAGTTACCACAGCATTGTTGCTACCCAGCTGGCTGGTAAGGGGGGAGAATTGGGAGGAGCCCAACTGGCTAACGTACCCTGGCATCCCTCTTCCAACTGTGGAGCTGGGACCCTGCAGAAGGGCTTCTGCCGAGTGAGAGCAAGGGGGAGCGGAGCATGCAGCCGAGATGACCCCGCTCCTCCTTCCATGGCTGTAGGATCCCATCCACACACTGGAGAGGAGCTGAGGCCCGAGTGCTCCACCTTCCATCTGCTCATGGGATTCCTGCCCTTCCAACACTGCTGACAACCTTCTGAGCACACACAGCTCCTGCTGCGCGAGTGTAAACGCAGGTCAAAAAGATGAGAAAATACTGTGATATTACACAACAGCTTTAGGACTCTGGTCCACCTGGAGCTTTCTGACTGGCCTCAAATGCTGTCCTGCCTACAGCACTAATGCTCTACAGATGCATCAATTCCAGTTCATAATAGCCCCAGGGTCAGTACATTGTTAGGGAATTATTTCATTCCCCAGTTTAAGGTCCATCACCCTTTAGTTCTTTACCATATACATACCCCCAAGGTGTGTTATAATCACCCCAAAATGCAAGGTCTATTGTGTCCTGTTCCCTGGCAGGTGGGGAAGAACAGGATCAGCGTAAATCACAATAATCAAGATGTTCTCTAACAAATAAACTCCAGCATCTCTGGCGGTGAGGAGGCAAAGGCACTGTCTGGCTCTCTGTAAAGGGCCGTGTTCAGCAGTAATCTTATTTGTAATGTAATCAATATGTTTACTGAAGGGGAGAATATCATCAAGTATTACTTTAAGATACTTAGGAGATGTGACACAATCCAAAGTGGAACCCACAACTCGAAATGTAAAGGTATTAGCCTGACTGAATTTGCTAATAGAAAAAAACAGCTACAGTTTTATCAAGACTGACAGAGGAAGAGAGGTTTATTAAGCCCGCTGATCACATAGGCTGTTTTAGAGAGGAGGGTAGTAGAGGGAGAAGGAACATCATTGACAGTAAGTGAAAGAGCATTGTCATCTGCATCCATAAATCATTTTCAGCAGGCCTGGAGCCTGGCGTTCCCCAGCCGCAGCTTGAATCCTGTCTGAGCAGCGCAACGTGTGGCTGAGCGGGCGTAGTGGCAGATCTTGAGCTGTAAATTGCCATTCTTCCATGGACTTCAACGGAGCAACACTGATTTTACATCAGCTGAGGATACAGTCCATTACGCCTGGAGCTGGGAACTAATTTGTGAAACTCGTTATCTTTTAACCAAGGAGATCTTGACTTCAGGTTTGGATCATGATTGGACAATTGGCTTCAATACGATCCTGGAAACACTTATGCGTGTGCTTAGCTTTGCTTATGTGTCTTGTCTCATTGAAGTCAATGGGACTGCTCATGTGAGCGAAGGAAACTCATGTGCTTAGGTCGTCGTAGGATTTAGGTACGTCTTCATAGTCCCCTGGCTCATATCCCCAGCCAGTGGGTGAAGAGACCAGTGTAATGCTTGTCTACAAGGCATTTTCTGCTTTTTCTAGTGCTTTGTCTACAGCTTGTGTGGGAAGAATCCTTTGACTCATGTAAGAGCAAACGATTTTGAACTGGGAAATTCACACTAGCCAGCCATTTTTATTGAGCTCTGTTGAGCAAAGAGGACTGCGATTTCTGGGGCACTTGGAAGAGCAAGCTCGTTAGGCGGGAGACCAAAGGCAAAGTGAAGAGGAGGTAGATATCCTATGACGTGATGGGGACAAATGAGTGGGCATCTGGTATGATGGACAAAATCTTCACTGGAAGCCAAAGAAAGTGCATGACCAGGGTCGTATGGAAGAGGTGGGTCACCTACATGAGAGGAACTAAGTTTAAATAACTTTCTCTTTTGAAGAAGTAGAATTGTTCATACCGCTGAGAGGAAGAAGCGCTTTTGAATGCGGAAAAAATCCTTAGAAAGTCCCTATGGAGATTTTTCGTAAGTGATTAGAGAGGAGAAATTCCAGTGGTATTTTAAAGTGAACTTTCCTAGTACTTCTGTGTGTAACAGCCACTGCAGTTTAAATCTGCTGGACAGCAGGACCAGAATTTTCAGAAAGGCTCAGTGTCCGCAGTAAGTGTCGCGATGGGAACTGCTGGGTGCTGAGCTCTTCTGGAAATCTGGCCCTTATTTGAGTGCCTTAATGGGAACTAACACGGCTGTTACTCTGAAACTTGTCATTAATGGGAACTGAGTTTGGAAAATTAGAGGTTCTCTGGAAAATCTGACTTCCACCGGCTGAGCACAGGCAAGGATAGTTGTTTGGGAAAGGCTAAGATGCCGCTTTATAAAAAGACTATATTTGTACAGAATGTCACAAATATACCTGAAACTACAAGTAACCTTGTTCAAGTCACTTCTAAAGAGGCTAAAACTGTTTAATCTTAGAAAAGAGATAACTAAGGGGGGATATGATAGAGGTCTATACAATCGTGAATGGTGTGGAGAAAGTGAATAGGGGAGTGTTATTTACCTCTTCACATAACACAAGAACAAATGAAATTGTTAGTTTTAAACCTGCTGCCTAAGGAAGTATTTCTCAGACAATGCATCATCAAGCTGTGGAATTCATTGCCAGGGGTGTGGTTGTGGAGGCCCAAAGTGCAACTGAGCTCACAAAAGACTTAGATAATTCCTGGAGGATAAGTCCATCAAAGGCTATTAGACAAGATGGTCAGGGATACACACCCTGGGCTCTGGGTGTCTCTAAACCTCTGCCTGCTAGAAGCTGGGACTGGATATCACGGGTTGGATCATTCAGTAATTGCTCAGTTCTGTTCACCTCTCTGAAGCCTCTGGCACTGGCCACTGTGAAAAGACCGATTATTGGGCGAGATGGACTATTGGTCTGACCCAGTATGGCCATCCTTATGTTCTTATGCTACGTAAGAGCCATGTAATAATAATAAAAAACAATGATGTAAACCCAAAAGAAACGATGCAAGTTCACCCCACCATTTTCCATCCGAGTGACAGCAGGATTAATTTGTTCTGAACATGGAGGTGTACAGTCTGGCAGGTTTGACATATTGACACTGGCACAATTGATAATGGCAGCTGTGTCAAAATGTCAGTCTGGATACGATGGTTTTCCAATATAGATTCTTGCCTACAGGTTGGGAGAGTGCAACAGGGCTGAGGAAAAGGAGGAGGCTGTCTTGAACCTAACTTGCCAGTGCTATCTCCTTTGAATCACCTTGTGGTACTATTTGGTTTATAGACATTTGATATGTCCTAACTCTGCTGGAGTATGTTTGGGTTCCAGACTGTGTTTCCATTTGAGCTGTGAAGGTCCGGCCCCAGCTTCTTTTCCTTTCTTGAGTTTCAACTGCCATTCTTCTGACTGAGTAATAGTGATTACTCTTGCATCTGGATCAGACAAATGATCTTACTGTTAGAGACAAGATACTAATAGAAGCAGCTGCTTCAGAGGAAGGTGTAAAACTTCCATAATGGACAAGCATGCCCATAGAGGAAGTTTCTTCCTGACCCCAGTGAATTAGTAGTTGGCTTGTATCCTGAAGCATGAGAGTTTATATCCCTTATAATTTTTTATCTTATCTAATGAAGTGGTTCTCAAAGCTGGTCCACCGCTTGTTCAGGGAAAGCCCCTGGCGGGCTGGGCCGGTTTGTTTACCTGCTGCGTCTGCTCCCCCTGGCCGCGGTTCACTTCTCCAGGCCAATGGGGCTGCGGAAAGTGGCGCGGGCCAAGGGATGTGATGGCCGCCCTTCCCTGGCTCATGCAGAAAGTGCTCTAGGATCTTTCCTGGTCAAGAGGACCTTGTGTTCACATCACAGCACGTGAACTTCCAATGGCACAGAACTCCCTACCACCATTCTGGGATACTGAGCGTCTTCTGCTTAACCATGCGGTTGGCCTCTGGGGTCACCCTAGAATGCCCCGGCAGCAGTAGCCAGTACTATCCATGAGCAGTTTTGGTTTATGATCCCAGTGCACTGGCTACTTTGGCGTTAAGGGTATGTCTGTGCTGCCATAAAACACCCGCAGCTGGCCTGGGTCAGCTGACCGAGGCGTGCGGCGTTCAGGCTGCGGGTCTATAAAACTGCAGTGTGGATGCTCAGGCTTGGGACCCTGTCAGAGGAGAGGGTCTCAGAGCCTTGGCTCCAACCCGAGCCTGAACATCTACACTGCAATGTTAGAGCCCTGCGAGCCTGCAACAGCTGCCCTGAGCCCACCAGGGGTGTTTTATTGCAGCGCAGACAGATCTAAAGCGTTTATAGGGCAACACCGACTCTGGACCTAGGAACGCAGGATGAGCAATCAAAATCTGGTTTTGTCTGTGTCTGGGCAGAGCCTCCTACTACCACCCCCCTGCACGCAGCCTGCACCAATCAACTTAAACCTGAGCTAAACTGACAAGAATGCTGGTAGGGAAATAAAAACAACACAAAAAATAAACGGCACTCGTTTAATTATTTAAATTAAGACTTATTTGAAAGACGTGTTTCCAGCAAACACTCCCTCTTTACTTTTTAATGAGCTGCAGTGCATCGAAAGGAAAAAGCCAATAAACTTCCCACTGCAGTTTCTGAACATGTTTAATTAAACAGGTGCTGCGGGGGGAACCAGACACTGCTCCCAGAAATAATGGTATTAGCATTCCTTCCTGCACTACACGCTACGCACAACCAGGGGCAAAAGCGCCGTAGGGTGTTCCTTGCTCCATCGAGCAAGGCAGAGCTCCCCCTCTTTATAGCTCCAGCTACCTCCTGTCTCATTGCCATGTTGTACAGTGGTAATTTAATCGGAGACGTTTGCAAGTGCAAGGAGATTAATTTTTTTATGTATATTTATTTCTATGATTCACTGGCAGCTGAGCCTGTTAGGGGATGCTGGTTGGACTGCAATGGAAGCTGATACACACCTGAGCTACTATTTGTAGGGATGAGAATATTGCACTTCTATAGCGCCCTTCTAGGTAGGGATGTCTCCATAAATAGATATAGCCCTTCCGGAGGAAGGAGAGAAAGGGAGTACAAATAAGGGCTTGTTTTCTAGACTGAGAAATTAATTCGGATTAAGGTTGTGGTGTGAATTTAAAGTGGAAGAGCCTGTGTGAATGCTCTTATTCTGGAATAAGAATGCCTAATTCCAAATTATCTTAATCCATTTCAGTCAACACTGTCTTAATTTCCCTGGGTAGGAAGATAGTGAGCTCTCGTCCTGGGCCACTGAGTCTGGACATGGTGAGTTTTGCACCCCAGTCCTCTGGGGATAACCCTGTTACATCATATCCCAGAATAACACATCAAAAGAACTATCTTCCCAGATTCCCACAATCAGAATCCCAGAGCCTTCTTAGGTGTCCATATTGACTCAGGCTCCAGGCAGAGAGATGGGGTTCATCAGAGGAACTCTTACCCACATCTGCATGCCTGCCACACTCTTATTCTGGAGTAAAAGCATCCACACAGGGAGATAATCAGTAGTAGCTATTCTGGTATAACTCCCTATGTAGACAAGCCCTAAAATCCCTTCACCACTCCTGACATTAAAATCAATGGGACTACTCTCACGTTTAAAGTCAAACACATTCTTAAGTGCATTACTGGATTGGGCCCTTGGTGGGCAGCTGGTGCTGGGAAGGATTCTTGGAAGAAATGAGCGTAAGGAGGGATCAGGAGGAGGAAGGAAGAGAGGGACAACTGGAGGTGGATGGGGCAGTAGAAAGGAAGCACTGGAAGTAGAGGGATGAAATGTTGGGAGCGGTCTGGCAGCAATATGTGGTTTAGGGGCAATGGAAAGCTTGTGGTGTGGGGCTTAAGGAAGGAGGTGACATGATGGAAAAACTGGGCTTTCCTGAGAGCTCAGAGAAACTCCCAGGAGAAAAGGCAGATTCAAGCTCAGCTGGTGGGAGTGAATCAGCAGCACCTCCTCAGGGAGACTCCAGGTGCAGCCGGCCACGTCGCTCGAGCCATCTTTGAGGCCTTTGAAAGGAGTGTCACTGACAGGGCCCTGAAGGGTTGTGGCTGTGACACAGAGGGGCTGTAAAGCAGAGGAGAGGGCTCTTCAGCTCCACCAGAGAGACAAAGTATCTCCCAGGGAAATAAAATACACCAATGGCCTGATTTGGGGCAGCCAGAGGTTTCCCGTCATCGCTGACACCAACACTAGTGAGATGGGCTCATCCTCTGCCTTGACTAGAAAAAAACTCACTGCGGGAAACATATGTCAGCTCAATCCTCCTTTTGTCATTTTAATTGAATTGTGTCACATTGCTTTACTTTGCTAAAAATCATAATGGAGAGTTAATTAGCAGTTCACGGAGTCTGTGGGACGAGAGCAGCTTGCCAGCCGAAACAGGGAGATCTCCTGGAGATGACATTAATGCAGTAACTGCAGGCTTCTCTAGCTAGCTAAAATGGGGGAGGAAAATACAATCACAAATAATCCAGGATAATAAAATCCTCCAGCGTTGTCATACACAAGGGAGAGGGAGGTCACACACACGATTGGGAGCCATGACCCTGCATGCTAATGGTTACCACCAGTGTATCTGTGCAGAAATAGCAGGGAGACATTTTTGGGTGCAGATTTGCAAAGGCAGTCAGGGTTGGCCTAGTGCTTGTCCCACTGAAGTCAGCGGTAATGGGAGTTTTACTGGGAGCAGAATATAGCCAATTCCGAGAGCTTTTGAACAATGTCATCCAATGATTTCTGGTTTTCATCCCTTTTTTAAAACCTTTGCGGATGGGGAAGAATGGATTGCTGAAGGGACTGTCTCTAACTATGTGTGGCCTGGTCTACACTGAGGGGGTGGGGGGATCGATCTAAGTTACGCAAGTTGACGTACTTAGATCGACTTACCGTGGTGTCTTCACCGTGGTGAGTCGACTGTTGCCGCTCCCCCATCCACTCCACCTGCGCCTCTCCCCGAGCTGGAGTACAGGAGTCGACGGGAGACTAGACGCGATAAATCGATCCCCGCTGGATCGATTGCTGCCCGCCGATCCGGCCGGTAGTGAAGACATACCCTGAGTGTACAGTGCTTAGCACAAGGAGGCCTTGATCTTGGTTGAGGCGCTAGGCACTATTGTAATACAGACAATTAAACAGACCCCTCCCCCCCTTTGTGGTCCTGCCTTCCACTTTATCAAATAAAGAGGAGCGGTGAGTGGGTGGGGTTCTTTATTGGTCTGTGGACATGAAAAGCAAAGGAACATTCTCCTTTATACCCTACATGCAGAGAAGCTCTTTATGTGGTATACGGTGGTTTAAAAGCCAGTTGAGACAGAGTGGTTATAAACCTGCAATCCACCAGCTTTTCAGCACTGCTACAGCCCCTCTGCAAGAATCTTTCTCTTATCGCAGTTAATCACTGAGCCTTAGGCCTGGGTACTCCGTGTCGTGTTTTTAATTGAACTTGAGAGAAGGGGTATAAAATGTGGCAAAGGGCCAAATTATAAATGAAGTGCAACTCCATGGAGTTAAAGGGAGGTCACTCACTGCTTACGCTTTGGGCTGAATATGGAGTAGAGAGCTTAGCTGACTGGCTTGGAATGCAAACATCAAATGTAGGAGCTGTAAAATGGAAAATGGGCTGAGGGAAGGTCATTTCCTCATGTCAGTCTGAATGGCAAAGACCTAAGGACAGTGCAGCACGGTTGTTGGTGCTGAATGGACAAAGGGACACAGTTGGCCTTGGTAGGATTCTGTTAATCCCAGTGGAATTCCACTGGGGTGAGTCTGGCCCAATAAGCCAATACAAACCTACCCCTGTCCTTTCTGCACAGCTTCAGTATTGTGGGTTCTGGCTGCAGGTGTTCTGTCCTGAGTGCGAGAAAAACCATCAGGTATAAGCGTGTGGCTGGGAGAGCCATCACATTAACACTTCTCTAGCTAACCGTGCACAGCAGTACAGTATGAACTGAGGTGTCCAGCTGTGTTAGACACTCTCATTACTCTCCCAAGTTGCATTGCAGCCATGTGGTTGTGATGGGAGCCAAAGTTCAACGTGTGGCCTGATCTTCACTATGGAGAAAGGAAGGGTTTTTAATCACACGCTGGTTAAGGTGGGCTGGAATCCGACTGTAGAAAGGCAGTTTTAGTTTTAACATATGTTAGCAGGTTGAAGTAAACACTAGAATGCTTCATTTAGTTCATTTCCATATTGAAGGTCACGATGTCAACTATCTACTAGCGGAGGCTACACCTTTTCCAAAGGGCTCTCTGCTGCATAACTTTAGCTTCTGTGAGTAAAACTGGGCTCATTAGGACAGTGAGAAGAGTGACCAGCAGTAACTCTGTTGCAATGTGTCCTTGTAATGGAGACTGGAGATGGTGTAATGTCTCCTCAATAAAAGGAAATGGGAAATAAAAATGAACACACGGGTTTGACCATGTAGGCCCAATTGTGCAAACACATAGATAGATGTTTGACTTTACCCAGATGACTAGTACCATTAAAGTCCGTGGGATTAGTCATGTAAGTAAAGTTAAGCACATGCTTAAGTATTTGCAGGATAAAGGCCTTCTCTGTAGCATCCTGCTCTCTCTCTATAATGAACAGAAACTGAAAATAAATACCTCCCGTCTCACCGTTTTTTCCCCATTCAATTTCCAGCATTGCTGCAGAAATGGAGACCGGGGCCAAACGCCTCATGTTTTCTAGGGCAGAATCTGTGACGTTCCGAAGCCAAACACAGCAGTTTCCTCTGGAGCATGGGGAGTGGTTTCTAGGAAAGGCTGCTGTATCATGACACATGCTGAGGTCTTTCCCCCTGCTCTGCAGCTCCATCTTGCTAACTGTGGACGAGGGAGCAAAGTGAGCATGATATGAAGGGGGATTAAGGAAGGATGTGAGGTGTGGAGGAGTCATTTCACAGAGAGGACGGAGGCCCAGTGTTTAGGGACTCCATTTTCTATTTTGCCACAGGCTACCTGTGTGACTTTGGGTAAGTCTCTCTGCCTTAGTTCCTCATCTGTAAAGTAGCCCTTATCTACCACCTAGGGATATTGTGAAGAGAAATACAGTACAGATTGTGAATGGCTCCGATGCCAGGGTACTGGGAGCCATTATAAATACCCAAGATAGATAGCTGTATATCCATTTGCATGCGCTTGAAATGTCCACTTTTGAGGTGTGTGTGTTTAGAAAAACCCAGAGGAATAAAAATAAAACCCACTTATTGTGGGTTGCAAAGCAATTTTAAACTCCATTGTTTCAGCAAAACCGATCTTCCCAGGCACTAGAGAAAGCTGCTCAAAATAGAGTGGGCAGATCAAGTGGGCTGGGTGCCCAGCATGCAAACTGGGCCGCAAAGCCACTCTCTCGTGCCAATTTATGGAGAAAGCAAGAAAAAAGAAAACAGGCGGAATTTCTAGCCCCTGGTGTTGGAGATGAAACCCTAGCTGGGTCTGAGGGCTGATGCAGGGATGTCTTCATGTGAAACTCTGCTCATTAGGATGTTGTGTAATGCAGCCAGGGTGGTTCCCAACTCTCCTGCTAAGTGACGTATCACAGGGTGATTTATGGACAGTTACTCGGGGCGGACAGTGGTGATAGGTGAGAAATGAGAGCTTGCTCGTTCAGTACCCAGCATGTCAAATTAAAGCTGTGTTTGGGGTAGGGTTGCATGACGACCATCTCCTTCGGGCAATGTCCGTGCCACTGCAGGATTACTCGCCCCTGTCCATCACCACTGATTTATTCTGCAGTGTCGTCCCCAGCTGGATATGCATGTTTAGTGCGGTGAACAGGTAGCGGGAGCCTGGAAGTCCCCCTAGTGTCCGGATATGGTCATTACAGTATCAATGGCAGTGCCCTGCTCTGCTTTATTGCTCCCCTGGAGAATGAACATGAGAGAGCAACCCAGCAGATTTCCCAAGACTAGCCAATCGCAGAAGAAAGCTGATGACAGGAATGATCACAGCTGCAGGCCCTCTGTCTGCAAAGGGAGGCAGGCTGAGGCCAGCTGTAGCGAATGATGCCAGCTTTCTAGATGCTGTAAAAGGGTCGGGATGTGTTCTGGGCAACCATTGCATTTGGAATCAGACGTCCGTAGAGACGTGGGTGAAGTCCCTTTCAAGTCCTCAGCTTAAATGCCTGGTCCTGGGATGCTGCTTTCAGTGGGGTCTGGGAAAACCTGGCTGTGCCTCATTCAACCCTGCACGTACAGGAATTGACCGTGCCCTTTTTTGTAGGGGAGCTGATGGCCCTGCTTTGGGAATGTGCCACTGCCTTCTAAGAGGAGAAACCCGGGCAAAGGACAGAGCTCACACAGAGCAAAGGAATATCAAGAATGTTCTCCCTACCCTACAGCCAAGCTATAAAGGGAACAAGGAAGCAGCAACCTCTCTGATAAGCCAGTTATTTAAAATAGATATACTAGCACTGGCAGATAGACCAGCCCTGCGGCAGCACTCTACAGTCTCAGGTGGGAGTCTTGCTATAATTTATTTTATACAGAGTGACTTTTCAAGGACGCAGATCTTGAATACTGTGCATTTCTGTAGCTCCTTTCCTCTCAGCCCCTCCAAGGGCTGTACATACAGTAATGACTTATGCCTCCACATACAGAAGTGACTCTCACGCTGTGGAAGGCAATCGGTTTTGTCATCCCCATTTTATAGAGTGGAAAATCAAGGAAAGGAAGCAACCAGGTCCCAGAGAGAATCTGTGGCAGATCCAGGAGGAGAACCCAGGCAGCCTAGTCCTGTAGTTCAGGACGCCTCTCGTCTCATCCCTCTCTCAGAAACACATTATTGCCAATAATGTCAGTGGGTCCAATAACAGAGAAACGTGGGTTCTAATAAAATGTCGGCATGGAGAAGAGGTGCCATGAAGGGCGAACAAAACACTTGAACTTCAGGTGGTTGACAACTATGAATTTGGCTTGGAACCAGCTAAAACAGCCAAATCTAAACACAGAAAAGTAGTGTCAATTATCCAGGGCTCTTTAAAACTAACAACAATAATAAAAACTCAGCTGTAATTTACACCGTCGCTGTGTTGCCTGTCTGCTGTCATGTGCCCTAACCCACAGGGATCCTGTAGGATCAAGCAGATAGAGCTGATTATGTGGGTGACTCAGGCCCTGATTCGCAAAGGTACGTAGGCACCTAAACCTGAGATTTAGGTGTCTAAAACTTGGGTTTTAGGCTACACCAAAATTCCATCATAGCCTGTAGCCACCTAAACTCACTCAGTGCCTACATTTGCTGAGTGAAAGTTCCCTTGGTGCCTATGTGTCTGCCTCTGGGCATGAATATTGCTGCCTCATTCGAGGCATCTGGTTTCCTGACTCCTGCCTAAGCCCCAGGGTGATTCACGGATCAGGGGAAAACAGGCGTTCAGCTGCATAAATCATGTATTCAGAACACCTACCTGATCAAGTCCCATTTAAAATCTTGCTGCTGGAGGAGATGGTGCCACCCACCTGATAACTTTTAGCCCAGTGGTTAGAGCTCTTGCCTGGAGTGTGGGAGACCCACCCCCACCACTTTGTCCAGCCATTTCTCTGTGGAGCAAGGCAGGCACCTAACTCATTCCCGCAAGGAATGACTCAGGTGCCTAAGCCATCTGGCCCTGGGACAGAGGTATGTGTTCATGGATTGCTAAGCAGAAAGAGGCACCTCTCTCTGGCCTGGACCTAGGTGCCTATCTCTGAAGAGGCGGGGCTTAGGACACACCCCTCTTGCTGGCCACTCCGTTGGTTAGCTTAGGGAGGCTCCCTGCCTAGCACGCTTGCTTTTGTGGATCACGTTGTAAGGCATCTCTCTCTCTCCCCGCTCATTATACAGGGAGTCTAGGCACCTAACTCAGGCTTTGTGAATCACAGTGTTGTTCCTGTGATTTTCTAGGTGCCACTGAGCGTTGCAACACTGCAGTCCTTTTACGGATCCAGGCCTCAGTGCTTATCCCAGTTAAAGGAAGCTGTAAGTCTGGAGGCTTCTGGCCAGTGAGAATGGTATTGTTCTGAGGTCCAATATACAGTTATATTTACTCCCCAAATCCAAACAACGGGCGCAGACTTGTATTTAACAAGAGAGTACTAATTACAGGAAAGGTACAATAAGCTTAGCAGAGCTGGTCAGCTGCAGCTCCAGTATTGTCAGGCAAGCTAGCCAGCATTCAAACTCTTGGGGAATAACACCTGCTTGGATGAAAGCCCAAACCAAACCATCCCTTTCGGCCTCTAGCACACAGAGGCCTGTCTTTATACCTGGATAATTGACACAGATGTTATCGCTCATTAAATGGAGCATAGCTGGGATCTGAGTTATCAACCATCTGACACCCCTTCTTTCTGGTGCTTCCCAGTGCTATGCTAACCCAGGCAGCAAGCTGAGAGCCAGACTCACTGCCTTCCCTGGCACAAAAGGACTTAAGAAACATAATTAAGGTCTAGGGCTCCCTATCCCAAGGGGGAAAGAGATGTGACATTTCTTCCATGTTATCTCCTCAGATAAGGAGGGGTTTGAACCCCACAGCTGCAACAGGTGGCCTACCCCTGGACTCAGTAGATCCCCCAGGGATCTATGGTCTCTCCTACAGATGCAGCAGGTGGCCTGGCCTTCAGACTCAGTATATTGCCCAGGATTTATGCAGACCTGTGGGATCTGCTAGAGGCACTGGGCCAATTCCTCTGCATTGGCTTTGCGATGCTTTGCCTCTCCCTGCGCCAGCTCCCTGGCAGTACAATTGCAATTGAGCCTCTCGGTGCCTGTAGAACTGTCATAACAATAGTAGAGGGAACAGTTGACAACGAGTGACATATCCGATTGACTTAGCCTCTTTCCCTGCTCTCGGAATGTTGACGAGCAGCAAGTGGCTGCCTCACATTTATTTGTGGTTTTAAATAATTCAAATAGTTCTTTGTGCCAATTTTTTTTTCAACTCTGTGGGTTGATTGCAAACAGTTCTTCGTAAGTATGCTCTATTCCAGCTGTGCTGCTTGGTTGTGATAGGTCACGTCGACTTGTTTCTGCTCCCTGATTAGATGAGTGCACAAACACTACCAGCGATAGTGCCCAACATGCAGTAATTTAAAATTTTGGCTTCTGCAAAACCTCACACTTGGATGTTCGCTGCGGGTGGAATTCACCCAGGTGCCTTGGGCCTGCTGCTGAATCTCTGCACAGAGATGAGTTCTACCCATGCCGCAAACATCTGTGCTAGTAAACCTCAGTGGCAGAAATGCTAAAACATATTAATCTGCCTCATAGGGGTGTTTGCAAAGGTCTTTGAGATCCCTGGGTAAATGGGGCTATGTAAGTGCAAACTAAGGCCTCCCGTCCTAGCAACTGTTTGGAGTGGGCAGATTCTCCTGCAGTTCACCACCAAAGCCCTGGGGTTCTGAGTTGGCACAGGAGAAAAGAGGTCTAAAGTAGAGATGTTAAGGTAATGACTTTCTTAAATGAGATATACGGTAAAAACCCTGTCTGCTTGTTGAATGGATTTCAAGGTTATTTCTGATGCTGTAGAACGTGCAACTCTCGGATCGTCTTGAAAAAGTTTTTAACCCCCATCCCCCAAATTTAAAACAATGCAAATTAAATCTAAACATTCTAAATAGTATTTAGACTTGGACATATTTAGAATTGGAGATATTGCAATGTCCAGGTTATGAGAATGGAAGTTACTCCTTGCTCACTGGGAACGCTGCTTTTGGACTCTGGTTTTAGAGCACGTCAGCAAGCCCCCGGGGGTGAAATCCAGGCACCAGTGAAGTTGATATCAAAATTCCCATTGCTGAGAACGGAGGTCGGGATTTCATCCATGGACTGTTCTGCACACTCATGCTTACACAGACAGGAACGCGACTTTTGTCTCTGCAGGCTGTTCAAGTTATGCAAAGTATTTTGAAGCCTATGGGCTCAGCACCCACTAAGTTCTCAGAAGGGCTCAGCTCCCGTTTAGGCACCAAAATAAAGGCCAGGGGCGAAATCTTGGCCCCACTGATGTCAGGATTTCACTCCTGATTTTTCAGAAGACCTCAGCTCTGCTAATCTTGCCCCTTAGGTGTCTATAGGAATGGGGCCTCTTGTTTCTCTCGGTTGTGCATGTACTTCACACCATCTTCTCCCAAGAACTTATCTCTGCTTCCACAGGAACTTCTGTGAGAGCAGCAATGGCTCCAATAGGAGCTGTGCACCTGCCTATCAGGGTGGAATTTAGCCCTGTCGCTTTACTCCTTAACTGGAAAGGATTTGCATGTGCAAAACAGTTTTAATTAGGACCCTTGGACCTGATTCTCATTTACACAAAGACCTCTTTACTCCATGCTGGCAGTGTAACGGGACCTTTAAGTAGCTGGCAATAATATGCACCTACTTTGAGGCAGACTTTACACTGGTACAGTGATGGAAAGAGCACTTTTTGCCTGGTCTACATTTGAAAGTTATACCCAGGGCCGGCTCCAGGCACCAGCTTAACAAGCAGGTGCTTGGGGCAGCCAAGGGAGAGGGCCGGCCCCTGTGGCAATTCAAGGGCGGGAGGTCCCTCACTCCCTCTAGGAG
Source organism: Trachemys scripta elegans (assembly GCF_013100865.1). Taxonomy (NCBI): domain Eukaryota; kingdom Metazoa; phylum Chordata; order Testudines; family Emydidae; genus Trachemys; species Trachemys scripta. The sequence continues at coordinate 8,378,196 of NC_048309.1, forward strand.
CAAAGGACCTGCCGCTGAACTGCCGCCGCCGATCAGGGGGCAAGAAGCAGGGGGGGTCGGATAAGGGGCAGGGGCTGGGCCACGCCTGGCTGTTTGAGGAGGCACAGCCTCCCCTAACCGGCCCTCCATACAATTTCGGAAACCCGATGAGGCCCTCAGGCCAAACAGTTTGCCCGCCCCTGGTGTAGATACATGTTATATTGGTATAAAAGCTTCTGCTGGAAAGCTTACACCTTGAGACACACAAGTAGTCTTGGCAGAATTCAATTTTTACTTGGTATAATTGACAGATAATATTGATTCTAAAGCTTTTTTAATTTAAATTTTCATAGTTGTACAAAATTATGGATTTTAAGTTGTTTCATCAATTTAAATTTTCACAGCTGCAGGAAATTATGGAGGAATCAGACCATGGGGACAGGGGAGGGAGGGGGTTCAGACAATTATTTAATGATGGGAGATTCAAATAATTAAAGCTTTATAAAACAGTAATACACAAATTGTCAACATCATATGTCAAACTACACAAAGTAAATAGCAGTAAATCAAACTAATTAGTTCTCAAGCAGCATTTTTCTTACTTTTCCTCTGTGTACGTTTCAATTATTATTGATGGAAATATTTTTTCATCAGTTTGTGCATGTATGGTGACATCAACACTCTTCGGCTGGGGGACACTCTAGGGCTTATACAAAACAAAACAGTCCACACCAGCGGTTCTCAAATTTTAGCAGCCCAAGGACCCCCGTTTTGATTTAAATTTTTTCGCGGACTCCCAAGCCTCCCACTCAGCCCCAGGCTCCGCCCATACTCCACCCCTTCCCCCAAGGCCTCACCTCTTCCCACCCCGGCTCCAACCTGCCCCTCCTCTTCCCTGCCTCTTTCTGCCCCCTCCTGTGGGTGGGCCCTGTCCCCTGCTCCTCCCCCTCCCTCCCAGAGCCTCCCGCATACCGCGGAACAGCTATTCCATGGCGTGCAGGAGGCACTGGGAGGGAGGGGGAGGAGTTGATCAGTGGGGCCAGCTCCAGATATGACTTGCGGACCCTCTGGAGTACCCTCGGACCCCAATTTGAGAAACCCTGGTCTATATATAGCTATGCCAACAGTGCCTGCTAGTGGAGATGCGGCTTATGCTATTGAAGGCATTCTTTTGGCAGTATAGTTAAACTACCTCTGAATAGCAAACTGTGTTGGCCAAAATATTCTTTTTTCGATATGTTGCATCTACACTGTGGAGTTTGCACACCCTTTGCTGACAGAGGTCTGCAAACAGAATTTTCTAATATAGACTTGGCCTCACCCCCACCCGACATAACTATCCCAGTATAAGTTTTAAGTGCAGGACAGGCTTATATTGGTGTGATGATTCCGCTTCCCATACTGGTATAGTTAAAGCAGTGCAACTTTCTACTGTAGACAGGGCCGGCTCTGGCTTTTTTGCCGCCCCAGGCAAAAAAGCCTCCCGCCGCCCCCCCACCCCCCGGCGGGGAGCGCGGCAGGGGAGGGCGGCGAGCCCGGCCGCGACCCCACTCTCCCTGGCCGGCCGGAGCGCCGGGGGAGGGCGGCGAGCCTGCCGCGGCTCTGCTCTCCCCGGCAGCAAGCCTGGCCGGGGCCCCGCTCTCCCTGACTGGCTGGAGCGCCGGGAGGAGTGCGGAGAGCCCGGCCGGGGCCCCGCTCTTCCTGGCCGGCCAGAGCGCCGGGGTAGGGCGCCGAGCCCTCTGCGGCTCCGCTCTCCCCGGCGGCCGGAGCGCTGGGGGGAGGGCGGCGAGCCCGGCCGGGGCCCCGCTCTCCCTGGCCGGCCAGAGCACCGGGGGAGGGCGGCCCCGCTCTTCCTGGCCGGCCGGAGCGCCGTCCCCCTCCAGGTGCCGCCCCAAGCACATGCTTGGAGGGCTGGTGCCTGGAGCCGGCCCTGACTGTAGACAAGGCCTTAGTGTAAGTGTAGGTCTTCTTAGCACAACATAGCTATCGTGCTCAGGGGTGTGAAAAAGCCATAACCATGAGCACCATAGCTATGGCGACATAACCCCCAGTGTAGACACAGCTAGGCTGACAGAAGAATGCTTCTGTTGACCTAGCTACTGACCCTCAGGGAGGTGGTGTTCCTGTCGTGATGGAAAGACCACTTCCCTTGCTGCAGATTGTGTCTACACTACGGGGCTCTGCCAGCAGAGCTTCAGCCCTGTAGCTTTACCACTAGTGTCCTCATAGTGTGGGCAGGAGTGCTTGCTGCTACAGCTATCCTGCTATAGCCAAGCACCACTTTTACTAGTATAGATTATTCCAGCCCCCTCTTGAGCAAAACTAGTTATACCAGTGTAAAAAGCCACGAGGCAGATTTACCCCATCTTGAATAACTTCCTACGGTACAGTGAACAGCTGGGGGTTACATCAGTTTTGCCAGTATAATTGTGTCTATGGTAGGGGCTCTTGCTAGCACAGCTCTCAGTCAGGGATCACACCAGTTCACACCACTGACTGACACGGCTATGCTGGCAGAAATCTGTAGCGTAGATTTGGCCTAAATGAGACTCCGCACCCTCATCTGAAGTTTGTTTATTCAGAATATAAACAACTATGAGTATTAATGAAGTTTATTAAGCCATATTATTTATAGATTTCAAGGTACATAGTATCTGGGGGCACCTTACAAAGATTAAAGCAAAAAAAAAAAAAAAATCCCAAGTATGTGAAGTAACTATAAACAACATGCCCTCCCTCTGTGTAATTATGTTATAGTCTGTAATACACTGGCACCTAATTAAAGAAAATATTAAAATGCAAACATGTAATAAATATGCTGCAGCTATTTATGTATTTAAACCACTGGGAAATAAAATGATTACATTATGATTGAATGTAATCAAGACATTGAGTAAGTGATATTAATTCACAACTACAGTAAGTATCACGAGGCTGTATTTGTTTAAAAAAGATTCATTTTAATGCTAACATTGCTAGCTGTCAAAATGCCTGGAAGAAACTTGTAGAATAGGAAGCAGACAATAACATAGTGGGGGTTAAACATTTAAAAATATTTGCAGTTTTAATTTAAATTTTGCATTGTGCATTACATATTTTCACTTAATTAAAAAATCTTTTCAGCATCTTAATTATTACATATATTTATCATATGTAGATTATATGTATTCTAAAATGCATGCAGTTTTTTTGGCTGTATTTACTCCATATTGTAGTAGGATTCTGACACTGAAATCTGATTAAACCAGAGAATATATTAAAAACAATTCTGACAGACATGCTTGTCGAGAATATTGTTTATAGAATGTCTGAACATCTTTAAACATTCAGAGATTAGCCACTGCCTAGTGTCGAAATAAAAGAAATAAAACTTAAAGTGTTTTGTGTAATAAACAAGAGCATTACAGGTACTAAAATATAAAGCAAGTAGAAATGTTGGTCAACATTCTCAGCTGATAGGACCAGGCATTTAGGCCTCAATCCTGCAAAGATTTAAGCATGCCTGGTACCTTTAGTCATGTGAGTAGTCTTGTCAATGGGACTGCAGGATCCGTGGTTTAGGCTTATGTACTCGTGACAGCCAGTCGTTCCTGTTGGTTTTGCTGCTGTGGCTACCCCATATTTTTAGCGTGCTAGGTCAATGAGGGCTAGCACACTTATGTCTCCTTGAGCTGGGAATCTCACCCTCAGCTCCAAGTGTGAATGTGCCCTTATTCTCTGTTTCTTGGCTGTTTCCACAAATGCAGTAATATCTGACACATCCCCTCAAGCTCCATCTCCTCCCCACTCTTTACTTCCAGTTGATTTTAATAAATAAAAGTACGTAAGAAACAGTTTCCGCAGCTCCCCCGCACTACCTGTAATATGCTGTCCTTCCTCTAGACAGGTGTTTACTGAATGAGTACAGGGCTCTGATCAGACTGCTGGCTGGGGGATCGGTGGGGACATCTGGGAGCCCCTGCCTTGAAACGAAGGGAAGGGAAGTGTGACCCATGCTTACCAGGAGTCTCTGCCCTCCTCTAGCGGCTACTCCACATGTAGGGGTTTGACTCTGTGGAAACAGGGATCTTTAGCTTCCGCCACAGAGGCTGGTGGTTTTACATCCAGAGGTCCTGGGTTCAACTGCTGACCTGTGCAGGTGTGTTGTGTTGCAAGTGGGGACCTAGCCTACATTTTGAGCTGTGGTGGATCTCTGAAGCTTGGGAGGCATTTGCTAGAGGTGCCCGTAAGCATGAGATGGGTCTGGCATGGCAGGTGTGACGGGTTCGGTCACCGAGACCCCCTTGGGATTGTCACCTGCCATGCTGAAATGACCTCTGAGCCTGTTTTCCCTGTCAGCTTGGGTGCCAGCAGTCCTGCTACGTGCTTAGAACCGAGCTGAGTGGGCTGGAAACCAAAGCCAAGGGTGGAAGCTAGAGTCAGAAACCAGGAAGAAGGCTGGAGCTGAGGCAGGACAAGCACAAGAGCAGCTGGGGGGCCAAAGCGTTGAGCAGTCTGCTGCTGCTGTTCGGAGCTTAAAAGCAGGTGGGCTGAGGGGAGCCAGCGGATCAGGTGGGCTGGCCAATCAGGTGCCCCTGCTGCAACCCAGCTGAGCTCATTCATTTGCCTGCAGGATGGGGTTGGCTCGTCCTCAGGCTCATTTGGAGAGAGGTGCTCAGTCCTGACCATGGGTTATAGAATGAGTCTTGCATTTCTGGGATTGACAGCGCTAGTGAGGAATAAAGTCGTATTTCGGGAGGCTGAGGAGGGCCTGGGTAACAATATATTCAGCCCTTATGTGCGGGACAGTAGCTGCCTCAGTCTTGTTCGGTATCTAAATCTTTGTGAGATTACCTGCGGCATCTCTTTGCGACAACATGGGATCTTCTGTCAGCCTGATGGCAGCTTGGTGAGGTCAGAGACTTTTAGGGCAGAAGAGGGACCATTAATCAACTACTCTGACCGCCTATATAACACATGCCTGTAGAATATCTCCAGTTGCTCCTGCATTGAGCGCATCACATGCGTTGGACTGAAGTAGATCTAAATGAATGAATTGTGAGCTGTGCTATGTTTATCACCAAGCTACTTTTTAATCATAGATTTTCCTCTTAGTGAATGGTTGCCAGCTTGCTACTTAGAGATCGATATATTTTATTCACCCTGACAGGCATGTCATTCTTTCCTATTAGCCGTTTCCATTTTAAAGCCTAATTAAGGTCACCCAATCAGCAGAAGGCTACTTAGAGACAGATTTTTTTTTTACTTGCCTAACTAATAACTTTGCGAGAGAGACACCAAATATCCCGTGTTAGATCTTCCCACTACCGCAGCGTACTGAGACCCAGAAAAGAGTGCAAACATATGCTTCTTCCTACTGCAAGGGGAGACTGTACATATGCCAGCAAATACAGATCCAAATAAAGGAAATTACAGATGTGCCCTAGTAATGTGCTCCTGCCAGCTTGAGAAATGTGAGCTCAGGAAAACCCACTGAAAGATGCTCAGCTTTTGATTTGCTCCTGAAGCCTGAATTGCTTCTCTCAGCTCCGGAGAGGATAAAACAAGATGCATCTCGCCCAGTCTTCCTCCGTTGTCTTTTTTCCCCAATGCAGTTTAGCTCAGGTTGGTGTCATATCTGATTTAGTTGTGAATAACTTTAAAATCCTTGGCAGGGCAAGACGCCTGCTGAACAGATTGTAGGACCTCCACCTACCTCTCGCCGAGATTTAAATCAAACTTCTTTGAATATATTACACAGCAGAGCCATTTGTTCAGTGCCACTTCCTTCTGTATCACTTGTATTTCATCCTGCTATAAGCTCTCTGAGATATATGGCTGTTGCCCAGAAAAGGAACAATGGACTCTCTGGATCTTGTCAGGCTGCAGTGAGAAATTGATTTTCAGATGGTCTGATTGAGTCACAGGTGGAAATGTCACTGTTGTGGGGTTGGGGAGATGATTTCTATCAAATATCATTCATTAAGGAATAGAGGTGTTCCCTCCACCCCAAGGGCTTGGCCAATTCACCCCTTTTTATAAACCTTGCCAGGATTACAGCTGGGTTATACAACCCAGGGAATGACACCTACACTGACATTAGCCACCGCTAGATTGTGTGTGTGTGTGCGTGTGTGTGTTGTTTCCATAGTAACAACTTAAGAATGAAACAGATAAGAAATAAAATTAGTCTTGGGATTTTTCTTTTCAAGGGAAAGTAAGGGAAGAGAAGCGGTTAAATCAAGAGTGAGTGGTACACCCCCCTCAATCTCCGCATCAAAACCTGCACAGATAATGGATATTCTGCAAAGAGATACACTTAAAAAAAAAAAAAGCTTTTACTGTCCCATGTCCCTCATTCCTTAGGGACTTTCTAACAGCATGGGCTGAAGTTCGTGCATGTAAAAGGGGCTTGCTCTGCCATGGCACAAAATCAAAAGGCAGAGGCCTCCAAAAAGATGGCGAGATTCAGATGCAACCACGTCACGTGCTCATGTACATACTTCTGCTTTCACGTTTCTCTTTGGCTTGGGACGTGTCCCCTGGCTTGCTTTGGACCATTTGCCAAGCTTCCCTTGGTCACGCTCTATGCTTCACTTGAATATGCCCACACTGGAGGAACCTGTGGAATGCAAACACTTCTCTTTTCAGGTGCATTAGCGTCCCTCCCCTCCACTCCCCAATTTCCTTCTGTGAAAGGCCAGGATGATTTCAGGAGGATTCTGGAGGGTGTAAGAAAACAACAACCCGGTTTGTCTCTATGGTCTCCCAACAGGAATATCTGCCTGCAGGAATCTTTTTTTACAGCACGTCCACACTTTGGTCTCCAATTTACACATTATTACTGGGTTTAATTTAGTACTGTGAGATTTACCCGGGCCCTAGGGCAGTGGCAACCTGCACTGAAATGTCTGTAGAACATGAACCACCTTGTAAAGTAAGGGTGAGAGTCAGGCTGTCACTGGATGGGTGCTAAGAGGAGAGTTGGGGCAGCCCTGCAGTACTCGGTTCACTAAAAGCTTCTCATGGGAACGGATCCCTGCAGGTTTGCTTGGAGTTCAATAACTCAGGCCTCCATAAGATCCCTTCTCACTCCACAACAAGAAGCCCCACGGTGCCCTTCTGATGTTAGCTATCTTCACAGCAGGAGTCCTAAGGTTTATTGGAAGAATCGGCTGTCTGGGAGAGGGAGGGAAACTATTGCATTCCAAGAACTGACAAACCAGGCTCGAATTATTAGTACCAGGATTTCATGCTCAATTGAGAAAAAATTCTTCTGGTGTTTCATTATAGACGTAAAGGTGAGTTTTCAGGTGCAGTGAGGTGCAACCTTCCTGTTGGCATGCATAGTCTGCACTAAAAAAACCCCAATGCAGACAATTTTTGGATGCCTGCAAATGAATTGCAGGCACAGATATTAGCTTTTGGATAGCCACAGATCAGGCTGTTTGCTGTCCAGATACTACTCTTAATTCACAGCTACAGAAGAGAAGCCAGCTTTCTGAACATGTAGGGCCAGATTTTTGAAAGATTGGAGCAAACAGCTGTTCCCATTTAGCCTAAATAACTGGCTGGACTTTCAAAAGCGCTCCAGCCCACTTTTAGGTACCTTGATGAAGCAGACAGGCTTTCAAAAATGCTTAACATCTAGCCGCTTCCATTGAGAACTTCTGAAAGTCTCTCCACTTTGCTTAGGAGCCTAAGTGGATTTCGGAAACTCAGGCTTCACTTGTGGGTGCTGGGCACTCTTTCAAAATCTGGCTGTAAGCAGGTGACCCAAAGCCCATTGAAGTTGGTGGAAGGCTTTCCATTGATTTCAATGGGTATTGGATCAGACACTTGGTAATCAGAATATTTATCAAAGTTTTTCAAGTTAAGACCATAATTATTAGGCAAGGCTGCTCATTTGTCTCTGTCTTTATAACTTACACAGCTGTCCACTTTTGTCCCTGATTTAAAAATCATGGGGGCAGTTAGAATCCTACCGGTAGCTTCGGTATCTTTGCCACCTCTTCTCAACAAGTGGGCGACTTTCCACCTCTTGTCCCGTAACATCCAGAAAAGACACCACAGCTGGGTTCTACATAAAGCTGAGAGAATTTTTTTTGCTGATTTTTATTTTTTGGCCTAAACATGTGGAGTCAGGTTGACCAAAATGTTTTTTGTGAATTGTTTGGGTTGGGGAAAAAACATTTTTTTAAATGGTTTTCAATTTACATTTCCGTGTAACACTTGGTTGGATAAAGAAACTGTAATGTGTGAGGCTCAATTCAGAAAGGGCATAAATATGTTACTGCCTGTCATGGGGGATAAATATGTTTCCTTCCTCTCTGAGTGCTAATGGAATCTGCGAAAGACTCACTACATCACACCGTCATTAATATTAATGAGCCTCTCCTGCAGATCTGGGGATGGCGCTTAACCTATACTTGTGCCTGGCAGTTAAAATGCAGCCATGTTGGATGCGTCTCTTCTCTCCTTTTACCTTGGCACTCACACTGTTTCATGGGCTCTTTAGCACAGAGAGCTGCTGACAGACGGAGGAGCCGATTGAGAAAGGCCAGCCCGTGGGTGCACAAACCCTTTCGAAGCTGGGATGACATTTTAAAAGTTCAGGGCATCATAGTGCTAGGCGCTGTACAAATACACAAGAAGAGGTGGTCCCTGCACCGAAGAGCTTACAATCCAAATAGAGAGGGTGGGAGGAAATGAATTGAACAAGGTCAGAGGCAAAACCAGTAATAGAACTCAGGTCTCCAGAGCCCTGGTCTACTGCTCAATCTACAGGACCAGGCTGTCTCTCCTGAAATGCCTGTGCCCTTGTCATTGTACTGTGATATTAACAAATGGCAGGCTGGTGTTCGTTTTGGGTTCTGCCTGTGCACCGCCTGGATTCTTGAGGACAGTGACTTCTGCAAGCTCCCTCAAGAGCTGCAAAGGTCTTACTCCTGCAATGGAAATTCTCTGTGTCCCCTGAGGATGAAGAGTTGGGTTGTAACCCGAGTAGACTGGCAGCCATAGCGTGGATGGCCTGCAAACAATTCTATCTAGAGCTTGGTGACTAGGATGCATGGATAATTCATTTGATGAGTTTTGCCCTTTTCTCTGCTCATGAATTGTCAGTGAGCAGACTGCGATTTTCTCAAATATATTGGTTTTTAAATTAAAGGACATATCCTATCTCTTAGGACTGTAAGGTCATCAAGTCAAGTCCAGTCCCCTCCCTTCACTAGCAGGACCAAGTACTGATTTTGCCCCAGATCCCTAAGTGGCCCCCTCAAGGATTGAACTCACAACCCTGGGTTTAGCAGGCCAGTGCTCAAACCACTGAGCTATCCGTTGCCACTACTTGTTAGAAGTAATTTGCTGAAGGGGTTCAGAGAGCAATTCTGGGCCTGTAGCTTGTCGGCAAATAGTTTGTGGCAAGTGTTTTACATTCTAGCTGTTTTGTTTGGACACTTGTAGGTCACATGCCATGCTTCTGCTCCCCGATTGGATCAATTGTTACTCTTACAATCAGTTTTCATGGGTGAATACTTCAGCTCTGCCCTCAAGACCCACCTCTGCTGTGTTGCCTCCAGAGACAGTTTGTTTGTGCATCAATGGGAAATAAAAAGGATTTTATTTTATTTATTAAAGAATCATCAAGCTGTGCAATAGCTACCCGTGGAATCATTCAATCTTATTTTCATGGTCTCCTCTCCATTCCCTCTTTTGTTTGTCAAACATACTTGTTGTATCTTGCCTCAAATTAGATTGCCTTTGGGTCAAGGAGTGTCCATTAGTAACTGTTTGTACAGTGCTTAGCTCAGTGGAGTTGCTGGGCTACTCTAATAATAATGCCCCATATTCTACAAGATTCTTAAGTGTTTTCCTAACTTTAAGCATGGGAGTAATCCCAGACAAGTCGTGATGGTTAAATACTTATGCTGAATCAGAGCGATTATTTGCAGTTATGAAACTAAAACTTATTTTTTGTACCTATTCTCTAATATTGACTTAAAATGCACTGTTTTGGATAACATTCCTGCCAGCAAATTCCCTGCTAGAATATTCACAAATAGTGAATGTGAAAAGGGGTGCAAGCATAGATGAAATGAGTTCATTTAAAAATTCAAAGACCGTGACTGCAGTATTCATTTAAGCATTGGGTAATTTCTCTCTGCTCCTCCGTAATTGAATCTGTGAAGTTTGCAAGTGCATTAGTTTTGTGCACAAAAAATCCTCCCTCCACATTTGAACTTGCAATCAAAGGTTTGTTCTCTCTGACTATTATTTAAATTGTTCTGTCCTCACTTCTGTGTCTTTGCTTCAGCAAATGCCTTGGTACTGATCTGGGACTGAAATTACTCTTGTTTAGGCACACTCGTACATGAACTTGTCAGAGGAATAAAGTGTGCTTGTAATTAAATGCCTATCACACCTACCTTAACCTCAGTCTTGTTAAGTCAAAGCACTAGAAAATCCTCGAAGAGACAGGAAAGACTCGTAAATTTGCAACAAGCTTCATTTTGCACCTTGAAATGCCCTTGATTTGAGAGATCAGTGCTGCTCATGTGGAACAAAACTATATGGAATGTCAAATGCTTTTTATGTAGCATCTGTTTTACATACTGAATTTATGTGTGATCATATATTGATGCACATACAAATTAATGTGAAAGTGGCCTCTTTGATATATTAGTCCCTTTACACGTGTAGCATATCTAACATAATTATGACATGCTGTCTCTCTGTGTATATATTACATGGGGGAAAAAACTATGCAAAAAGAATTACAAAGTCCATCCCCTGAAAAGAAGGAAATGCCAGGATTAAAGTTATCTGTGCAACCTTAATTCGGGCCCCTTGTGCATACACATTGTGGTAAAGTCTTAGGTTACACTATCAAATTAGTGATCACATAAACACTTGCTCCCACAAGTCTAGAGCTGGGAATAAGGCCAGTCAATGAGAAAAGCTAGTTTTTGAATAATATTTCCAGATCAGTCGGAAGTGGGATCGACGGGAAATCTCACAAAAGCCTGTTCTTGCATGATATCTAACTCACTCTTGAACTACAATGTCTGGTTAGTGTGGAAAAAGTTTAAGTAAGCACCTGGCTACCAAATTAAACCAAACTTCTGTACACTCACATTCAATCATCACTACAGGTTATGTGCACTAAACTTATTTCCCCGTTCATATTGTTTGATTCTCATATGTTTGTGTGTATGTCACAAGTAAAAATTTGTTAGAGTGGAAGGAAAGGGCTACCATCTTGATTGGATTTAAAGAAAGCATTTGTTGCTGGAAGAATTAAATGCATACGTTTTGCTTACCTGCCACGTCCGCAGGTTTGGCTGATCGCGGCTCCCAGTGGCCATGGTTCACCGCTCCCAGGGCCAGCTCCAGGCACCAGCCTGGAAAGCAGGTGCTTGGGGCGGCCGCTCCGGAGAGGGGCGGCACGTTCAGGTATTCGGCGGCAATTCGGCGGACGGTCCCTCACTCCCGCTCGGAGCGAAGGACCTCCCGCCGAATTGCCGCCGCAGATTGCGATCGCGATCATGGCTTTTTTTTTTTTTTATGGCTGCTTGGGGCGGCAAAAGCTCTGGAGCTGGCCCTGACCGCTCCAGGCCAATGGGAGCTGCTGGAAGCAGCGGCCAGTACGTCCCTCGGCCCGTGCTGCTTCCAGCAGCTCCATTGGCCTAGAGTGGCGAACTGCGGCCACTGGGAGCCGCGATCGGCCGGACCTGCGGACGCGGCAGGTACACAGACCGGCCTGGCCTGCCAAGGGCTTTCCCTGCACAAGTGGCGGAACAAGTTTGGGAACCACTGCCCTAAGGGACAGATTTTCAATATTGCTCCACAGCCAGCAGCTCCCATTGCTGCCAGGTGGTGAGCAATTTTGCAAATCTGCTCTGGACAAAAGCTGAGGCAGGTCATGGCTTGCTCTGTTTGTTGATGGGTTGGATCAGCTCAGTTGGGGGGTTCACTGTTTTTTCTAAAGAAACTATTGGATTAATACGACAGGAGCACTGAGCCTTGCCTCGATATGTATTAACATAGGAATTGCCGCGCTGGACCAGACTGGGCTTCAGCAAGTCCAGTATCATGCCTCTGACAGAGGCTAGGACCAAATGCTTCAGAGCAAGGGGTAAGAATCCCCCAGTAGCAAATGTGGAATAATTGGAACCCCCTATATAGGTTTTATTCTGATTTCTAATAGAAATTGGCTTAAATCATGAAGCACGAGGTTTAATTCCCATCCAAAATTTTATTCATCACTAATTAGGATTTTTCTGGGTATTTTTGCTCTCCATATACATGTCCAGTCCCTCTTTGAATCTTGCTTGTCTCTGCTCCCACTGAAGTCTATAGGAGATTTTTCTTTAGCTAGTGTGGTTGCAGGCCTTTAGCGATCAAACAAAACTTCTTTTGTCAGTTGTAGGTTCTGAAAGCAGGGCTCTTACCTCTGATTGAAAGTTGTAAACCTCTTTTTCTGTGGCTTTTCCAACCTACTGACAAGTTGGAATACAAAGCCAGGCAATCAGATTGCAAGATGGCCTATTATTAAATCACTAGCAAACTATAGAAATGAAATTCTAGCCGGTTTGTTTATTAAAACGAAGACTTTTAGGTAAGCGAGTCTTGCACTGGGTGGGGGCTGGGGAGGGGGGGCGACACCTAAATGATGTCCAGAGCCTCATGTAGACACTCTGCAATAAAGTCAATTTCATCTTGGGTAAGGCACTATCTTAAGTGCTCCCATTACCTAGTTTCTAGGTGTCAGTGCATCTATTCTAATCAGAATTCTGGAAAATAATGAGCTAGTCACCAGGGAAGTATGAGCAAGTACCATTCTTCTGTGATCAAAATTCAGCCACTGAAATGACTGTGTCTATAGCAATAATTTGCTGTGTCACAAATAATATCTTTGGAATGGCACAATGTCAGAAGATCAGTGTCTCCTGCTCTTAAAATAGAGGCTTGGCTTTGCTTCAGCATTTATGTAACAGCAGAAAAAAAATCATGACCCTGTGCTAATGCTCTATTTCATGGACATTATCTCAAATTAAATTTAGCTTGTGCAAGGTAGAAGTACAGCTCAAGGCTGTGAAAGTATGTATGCATACTTTGGAATTTTCTGAGGAAAGCAGTAACTAACTAGACTATGATAGCAAAGGCAAGATCCTTAACAGACCAAGCTGGTAAAACTCAGAGAAGGATCAGTCATGTAGAACAGGCTAAGAATTTTCTACTTAGACCCAGCTTGAATTATTGACTCATCCACAGCATTGGGATGGAGGGTTATTGACAAAATGGAAAATGTAGTCTTCAGGGATAATGAGATCTCAGCACTCATAACAATGAGTCAAAAGGAGGAACTATTGAATGAGTGAAGTCAACCGGATGTTTTCTGATACAGAAACCTCTTGAAGACTGGAGATGATTCCTGGGAGTTAGAATCTAAGTAGCACTCTTGCAGGAAGCTCTGCAGATGAGATATTGAAGATGACTTTGAGTCTTTGAGGAGATTCATTAACTTCTATGATGTACAGTTTTGCAAACCAAAGCGATTTCTACTCTGGGTCTTGACATTTCATTTAGAAATCTCTTGAAGCTGAGAACTTTGGAGCCAGGTCTTGATTCCCAGAGATTTTGTCCTCTGAGAGAATTGATGAAATTCCATGGGGATAAACTAGATGTAAGTAACTCAGTAGTGGCTAGGTATCTTCCAACCATTCCTTTGGAGCTGGATAATTCAAGGGGAGCTCACTGAAGTGGAGCTAAGGTGATTATACTTTTGTGCAACAATAAGCATGTAACTATGGTGTGTGTAGCTTGCTCTGTGACAGGTTGCAACTTAGTGTTCGCTGACTTGCACCTCTAAATTTCTAAGTTGTCTGCAGAGGCAACTGCCACTGGGTGATAAGGCAAAAAGCTGATGTAGCATGCTGCAGGGACCCCGCTCTGTGCTTTCTCATGGAGACTTCACATGTGCTATTTCCCTGACTCTGAAATGGAGGCCATTTTGGACTCAAAGTATGGGATTGTTGTTGGTGCATGGACAAGCGTGATAGGAACTGTTCTGAGAAGGACATTCAGACCATTTAGTTAAAAATACAGGCTTTTAAATGTCTGTATTGATGCCTTTGGCTCCAAGGAAGCAACTGAACAATGAAGACTGTTTAAATTATACAATCTGCCTTATAAAATGTCTGCAAAGTCATCTTTACTCACAAGTCTGTTTGTGGACCTTGCTTGCCTGCTCGTGAAACGTTCTCCTTTATGTCCTAGAACTTCTCTGGGAACAAATGGAGTGGTATGCTCTGTGCTATGCTTGTGGCACAAATCCTGCCCTCCCCAGCAGGAGGTCTAGAAAGCTGATGCATGGGATGGGGGCTGCATACCCTGGGCACCATGGAGAAGATGTGCTCCACTGGGGTTTCATCTAAAGTAGCATGTAGCTGAGTTCTTAGGAGAAGGTCTTTGGCATAGTCAATGGATACGAAGTAACCCTATGTAAGGGGGTGCCTGATCCCAAGGGAACTCTCTGTGCACCATTTTCTCAGTCGGGAAGCCGGTTGAAGCCCCAGTTCTTTTCACTATGATTTATAGCGGGGGTAGGCAACCTATGGCATGCGTGCCGAAGGCGGCACGTGAGCTGATTTTCAGTGGCACTCACACTGCCCGGGTCCTGGCCACCGGTCTGGGGGGCTCTGCATTTTAATTTAATTTTAAATAAAGCTGCTTAAACATTTTAAAAACCTTATTTACTTTACCTACAACAATAGTGTAGTTATATATTATAGACTTCTAGAAAGAGACCTTCTAAAAACGTTAAAATGTATGACTGGCACGCGAAACCTTAAATTAGAGTGAATAAATGAAGACTTGCCACACCACTTCTGAAAGGTTGCCACCCCCTGATTTATAGGCTGGAATTGTTCTGTTAGAGGAAGAGTTGGGATTAGAACTTGGGACATTAAGGCTCCCTCCTCTGAGCTCAGCTCTCTGGATCGTCCTGCCTCTATAACCCCTTATTCAAACTTCTGAATCATTAATATCAGACATGCTAACATGGGCTCCATTATCGAGGATGTGTCCATCCGTGTGGGCTTTGATTGCAGATTAAGATAAACAAGAAAGAAAGAGAAAACAAAAACCCAGAATGATAAAACGATCCATCTGCAGACAAGGAATGCCTGTGACAGCTGGCTTCAGCCTAGATTGTTTTATCTGAACACTGAATGGGCTTGATTTTGTTGTTTCAAGCCAAACTCCTGAAGTTATTCTCATGTCGTTCTTTCTTTGGTAGGTTGAATACGTAGCCAAGCCTGTGATGATAATTACAGGGGAAAAGACATCTCCGGGTATGGCTAACTTTCAATGCCAGACTCACAGAGGACCACTCAAGGCACCAAGAGCCTGGGACAGCACTGGCAGCCCAGGCACGTGCTTGTCACTTCTGGAGTGGAGATTGCTAATGACAGGCAGCTCTCTCTCTAATGGAGAACTGCTGTTCTCTTTGCTGCACTGCCTGATTTGCTTATATAATCCCATAAAATCAAAATGATTGTATATTATTAACTAGATGGAGTTTGATGGATAGCTTTGATCCAGGCAGTGCTAAAAAAGGGGGGGGGGGGAGAGAAAAAAGAATGAGATAGAAGGAGGAAAATAGAGCGAGAAAGGAAGATAAATGTCTAGACCCTAACTGACACATTAGAAGGAACTAATAAGTGTGGCAAAAAAAGAATGAAAACTGTTCCCTGCAGTTGCTCAAATAAGGGAGGATTTTAGACTGCTACTCAGTGAGGACTTGCTCTTAGACATATGCTGTGATTTCATTTGATATCATCAGATCAGTCGCAGAAAGGGAATTTTGACATCAATTACCGTAGTTCTGTTTTTTTCCTTGCGTTCACAGCAGCCCACATTTTAGAGAAATGTATATTGGACTTGCCAGATGTTATATAAAGTAGAAAATTAAATGCAAGGTGCGTTTAATGACTCTCTTACTACTTGAGAGAAAAAATTGCCTAATCTGTCTGTCTGCCTACTTTAACAAAACCCTGACGTTTCAAAGAAAACAGATTTTTTTAAATAAAAAATTCCATTTTGGTGGAAAACCGTTTTTGGCAGAAAAAACATTGCCAGAAAACTTTTGACCAGCAACAATCCTGAGGGCTGATTATTTGGGCTATTCTCTGGAATTAACCACTAGCACTGTCTGTCTTCATTGCTCAGCTACATCAGTTTTCATGTACAATTGTGAGTAAATGAGCAAATGAGGCATGCAACTGTCCCCTGATTGCATTAAAATAAGCTCACAATGTATATGGTATGTGGGAGACAGTTATTATACCATTCCCTGTAATTAGAATAGGAAATAAAGACTTGACATCAAAGGGAGTTTTTCTGTTTGAATTCCATGGGCTTTGGAATAGGCTCAAAGTGTAGGGTCTGATGTGTGGTCACCATTAGTAAATGCTGTGTTTAATGGCTGGCTGTGTGAGTGCATATCCACAATCCTCTGATTCTTCTTTCTCAAGTAGCACCCTCATTACTTCTGGGGTAATGCTGCGCCACTGCGCAATGCAGAATTTTGCAGAAATTAACGTGCACGCAGAATTTCCTTTCCTCCACAGAAATGGGCTGCAGTGTTGCGGGCCACCACTAGGGGCTTCTGGACCCATCAGAACCTAGCTCGCATATAGAAGACACTGCCGGGGAGAGGAGGGGGAGCTCGAGGGTTCCTGGCAGCTGCAGTTCCCAGCATTCCCTGAGGGAAGGAGAGGGCGGTGTGCAGGAAACTCCGTGCAAGCCTGGGACCAAGCATCAGACCGTTCCTTCCTCTGGATCCCTGGGCTCGGGGCGGGCGGGGGGGGGGGGGAGGGGGTGTTTGGGATGGTGGTGGGGGGACACAGCTGGGCTCTGGGGGGAGGGGGTGGCTATCTGGGCAAGGGGGGTGTCCTGTGGCTGGATCTGGGGGAGGAGGTGCTGGTATCTGGCCCAAGGGAGAGGGTTTGTGTGTACTGGCTGGGGGGCTGCACCATGGCTGGGCTATGGAGGGTAGGGGTTGTCAGGTGTCTGGCCCCACGGCTGGGTTCTGGGGGCAGTGGAAGAGGGCAGAGAAACAGGAACTGGATTGTCATAGAGGTTTCTTTAACTCTCTACTCCTGGGGGAATTTTTGTGCGTGGCTATATTGTTACAGACATACTTGCTGACAGGTATTTTGAAATAAATTACCAAAATAATTGAAACTGGCATGATTATGTAGTGTTATTTTGACAATTAAAATTTGGAGAATTTTGCAGAATTTTTAGGTGCAGAATTTTTAGTTTTTTGGTGCAAAATACCCCCAGGAGTACCTCATTCTATCTTAGGTACTTATATGGCCCCCATCACTGTGTATGAGCATCCATAATCTTTAATGCATTTATCCTCACAACACCCCTGTGTAGGGGATAGTGCTATTATCCCCATTTTACAGATTGCCTGTCTGGCCCCTGATTTGCCCAGGGTCACATGGGAAGTTGGTGGCAGGACCCACTTCTCTCAAGTCCCAGGCTAGTGCAGGAACCACTGACCCATCCTGCCTTACGCCAAGAAAGGTTGTTTTCTATGTAATCAAATACTAAAACTGATTCAAAACAAGCTGGGAAGGATGGGAAACAGAGCTGCTGAATTCTATGTTAGCGAAGAAGCGAGTGTAGCATGCCCTCGGGGGGCCCTGGAAATAATGAACAACAATATTCAAGCCGTGCAGTAACAAAGGAGAAGTGTTGGTAGCCTGCCTGCTGCCTCCTCCTTCCCTTCCCAAAACAAATTCACCAGCATGTCTCCTGGACGATGCAACCACGCGGTGTTACTGCACAATTTTTAAGCTCAACTTCGCACATTTGGAGGTCTGCTGTTGCATAAGGGTTTTACAAGAGTACCTCCTGATAGCCTGATGGGAGCTGTGTGTGTGTAAATTCCCTGTGTCCTGAATGGAGACTAAAGCTGATATAATATAATTAATATGTGATATCCTCTTTGACCTCCCTGGAAAGCAATCTCATCCCTCTCAGGGGAGATCTGATTAGAGGTTTACATGAGAGGATAGCAATTTCATCTGCACCTCCCTCCAGTGTGAAGCCAGAGCCCTATCCATTACTCAGCAGGTACCCCAGTCCAGCCAGCTGTCTGTTTTTGGCTTGCCTTCAGTTTCATGAAATGAAATACAATCCGGGAGAGAATGGCTCTGAGGCAGATAGTAAGTCAGATTTGCAGGCTGAAGCAAAGCGTCATCTGAATCAGATTTTTTAGTAAATGTAACCTCCACACACACATTTACTTTACTACTGAGGTTCTGATTCTTCCCCTGGATGTTTAGTAGTGGAGGCTTCTAAAAAGGGGAGTTCCTGGCATTATTTACAGTTAAAAGGGCAGGTATTGACACATTTACAGCTTAGAGAGTAAATGTAATTTATCGCAAACCAATTTACTGCATTTGTCTGAGACTGTCAGTTGTCAGGGATTTGATTGAAAATTGATGGAATTATTTGTTCTAGATACACCAGGGATCGGCAACCTTTGGCACGCGGCTCACCAGGGTAAGCCTGGGGGGCCGGGCCGGGCCGAGGGATGTACCGGCTGCCGCTTCCCGCCGCCCCCATTGGCCTGGAGCGGTGAACCGCGGCCAGTGGGAGCTGCGATCGGCCAAACCTGCGGACGCGACAGGTAAACAAACCGGCCCGCCAGGGGCTTTCCCTGGTGAGCCACGTGCCAAAGGTTGCCGATCCCTGAGATACACTGAGGTCTGCATTCCACTGAGGTGACTAGATGGATGCTGACTCTGAGATGGGGATGGGGGTGCAGGGAGTGGAATGACTGCCAGAGGCAAGTATCTGATTTCTGTGCATCACATTTCCAAAAGGGGGTGGTGGTGGCGCAGATGCCCAATGGATGCAGCTAAAAAACCCATACCTGCCTCTTGCACTCCTCTTGTTTGTGCACACAGGCATTTGCATATGCAAAATGGGTAACTGCACATGCAGATTGGTAGGGGCATAATTGATGGCGGTATGTGTGTAGGCATATATGGATTTTGTCCGCATTTCTGTGAGTGCGTCCATTGCACCCACATCTGATATTAGCCCATGGTGTCTTGCCAGGCTAACATGCTAAGTTTACTGACAAAACTACATTTTTTAAATGCTGTCGTTGCCGCTGAACTAGTGTGGATTTGCTGAATGCATTTAGGGTGACCAGATAGTATGAAAAATCGGGAAAGAGGGTGGGGGTAATAGGCACCTATATCAGACGAAGCCCCGAATATTGGGACTGTCCCTATAAAATTGGGACATCTGGTCACCCTAAACGCATCCAGCTTTGGTGCTGAACATATCTCCATTAGTGAATCCTGGAGAGCTGTTGCCAGAGAAATGAAGAATAGAAACAGCTGCATAAACATGTGGGTGACTATTTAATTGGCTTGGGTTGTAAGCAGGGCTAGGTCTGAGTGATCAAACTCAGATCTAGGCTTTGCCCATAATTCTGCAATCAACTCTATGCAGGCAGCTACTAGATTCCCCACTGAAGTCAGTTGGGGCTCAAAATGAGTACAAGGCGCTGGTTACATGGAACTCAGTGTAGGGTCAGTGTTTTCCGGATGTTTGATTGGAGATCGAGGTCCAGTTTGGCCATCAAGGGAAGACTTTCAGAAGTGACTAATGATTCTTGGGGCCTATCTCAAAGGGTCTGATTTTCAGCAAGTGCCGAACAACCAATCTCTGAGAATCAGGCCCCCTCAAGGTGTCTCAAGTTGGGCACCCCAGAATGGAGGCACCCAGAATCACTAGTCGCCTGTAAAAACCTTGGCCTGTCCAGATGTAGGCTAGCCAGGATATTTGGGCCTGGATGTGAATTTCCTTTAACTAAAGGGGTGTTGAGATGCAGGATTTCGAATAGGACTCCTCTTTACTAAGTAGGACATTTCCAGACATCCTCAAACTTTTTGGATTTATTTTGATTACTTTCTATCCTTCCCTTAGAGCCAAGTTTTATTTCTGTAAACATGGAGCCCTAACCTGAATTTATCCTATAAACACGAGAAGTATAGATCAGAAAAAAGAAAAGTTAGAAAAGGCAGCTTTATTTTTATTTATTTATTTTAGCTGATGGCAAGTGGTAAGCATGTTTTATTTATGCAGTCAGAGATCTGCCAATGTTATGGGTTTTTTCCGACTGATGCATAAGCTACAATGACAGCTTACACCGAACCGGCTGTGTGCTAGGCTTATTTACCCTAGACAGAAGGCTTTTAAAGATTGACAGGGAAATATTCTGCACACGGAACTGCTGCTCTCTTAATGGAATGCAACTTTTTTCTTTAACAGTTATTATTAAAAATGTGATTTTTTTAAAATCCCAGTGATGGAGGTTGGTTTTCTGGATGAAAAACAAATAATCCTTAAGAATATTATTAAATACTGCCCCATGGATGTCCCGCTTTCCACTAACTAGCTGTGCATGGATGTATACACATTATCAGATCATTTTAATAATGGATGGTGCATTCCTTCTCCCCGCCCAATCCTTAGTGGAAACAAGTCAGATTTTGCAGGGTCAAGCGTGCTGCATAGTGAGAATAGTGCCATAAATTTCCAGTGTTCTGCTTGCTCATTCTCCACTTGTAATTGCTAAAAGTGTTTGTTCTGTGAAGCCTGGATATCATGTGCATCCCACAGAAAACCCTTTTGAGATTCTATCTTTGATGTATGCTTCAAAGGGAGCTCATGATACAACCCAAACACTTATCAGGCACTGGTGCTCACATTACAACACTTTCCATTAATCCTCTATGGCACCGTTAAGATGCAGAAATTGACTAGCTATCCTATATCTAAATTTGATAGGAAACTGCTTTGGAAAAATTATTGCTAATGAGGGTTTTTAGCAGCGTGTAATATGGAAAGTAGCCAGGATTCATGTTTTTCAAGGTAACAGCTGAAAAAAAAAATAGAGTAAAGATGTGACTGTGCCTTTGTTAAGTAATTAAGGAATTCAGTCTTGCTTAAAAGCCCTAAGGCTGTGCTTCTGTGTCTGATCTGGAGTTTTTGTACATAGGTAAACAATTTGCAATTCTTGGCATCTGAATTATATTATATAAAAAGGGAGCCATGAATGTTTGTTTGTTTTCTGCCACTGAACCAGAGGATCGGTATCATAACATTCACGTTTTGTCATAGATTCACTCTTATGACACTTTATTTAAAGAAATAATTGAAGTTCAGCTATTGCAGAGAGTTCCAAATTAATCAGAGCTTGTGTTCCTTCCTTCGGAGGAGGTCTAGCTAGTGTGTTTAAACAGTGGGGCTTGATACACAAAACATTAATATGCTCCTTATGTATCCTGACTGTATGCTTAAAACCTAGAGATTTGCATACTAAATTTATACTCCTGGAGCCTGCACACCTCCATCAGTAATTAAGCAATGCCCTGCGTTTCTGTTCTATAGGATATGTGCACATTGTAATGTGCAGGAGATAATTTTGTACTGAAGTTTCCTGTTTGTTTAACTGAGTATGAAATTAACTTTGTGGGTAAGTGCACTGCCATGATAAAATCCACATACTCTATTGTATTATAGCTACTTGTGTATGTTAACAAAAAGCTGCAATTGCTTAACTAGCAGCAATGGCCAAGACTGCTTTCCCCCTGAACTCTGCAAGAAAGGTGCAGCCATCCGGGTTTCAATTACGTACATCTTTCTCCTCTTGTGACTAGCCCACCCTCTTATTGCTTCAGGCAGACAGTGTATTATACTGGTGCTTTGAGATCAGCATTAGTTTCTGGGTGCTGGCTTTAGACTTTTGGCCAGCAAAGTCCTAGATGCGTTGAGAGCCAGCTACTGAGAGACTTTCCTCTCTTTGCATATGACACCCCTACAATCAGGGGAGGTGCTTGAGCAAACAACCCCTTAGTTTTAAAGGTGGGGAGGGGAATAGCAGCAGGGCATTCTCTTTGAGGGGGCGCGTGGGTCCGGAACTTACATCTCCCTTTTGCCTGATAGAGTCTGAATTTGTTGCTCTTTGTGGTATGCTGCAATGCTTGTCTGTTCCCTTGGATGTCACCAGTCACCAATGGGAACGTGGCTCGCTCAAGCCAATAAACCTCATGCCACAGCCTCAGGCAATACGGACATGTTAAAATATATACTTCGGTGTGTTCAGCATACATATGGTGTGTGCTTTGTCCAGCCTTTAGCTAGTCACCTTGGAGTGGCTGAGAGGATAGAATGATGCTGCCGTATACTGGGGCTACGGGAGGGTGTGTGTATTTAGAGTTGCAAGATCTCCCGTCCCTTGATTTCTGGGGTAGTAGCCAGGAGGAGAGAAAGTAGGAAAGGATTCAGGTCCAACTCCTGAAACTGCAGCCATGGAGGCAAGGGGATAATTTCAGAATTTTTTGGGTGCGGCGGGGAGGATAAGATGGATCAGCAAATAGAACATTATATGTCACATTATAATTTATAGCCCGTGCAGTCGGGGGCAGGCAACTGCTCTCCTTGTCCAATAAGAAATGATGGCCCTGCATGGATCCCCATTGACTTCCATTAGAAGGTGGTGATAATAGGCGGGTAGGTATACATTATCCCACACATCCTGCCTAGACTGGGAAAATTACATGTGTTTAGGAAATGTGGTAGTGGTGCACATGCTAATTAACCACACAACGAACAAACACATTTTTACACATCAGGGTCTGTCTAGGTGCCCCGTGGTGTTCAAAAATGTGTTAAGTAACACCTGTTTATCAACATTTGCTAAACACGTCTCATTTTCTCAGTCCAGACTGGGACATAGTAGCTTAAGAGAGGCTGTAGAAGTGCACCAACTTCACGGGCCTGCCGAAAATCTAATCTGAATTAGCAAGAGTTTTGTGGCTATTAAATGGAAACTTTGAATGGGAAGTAAATTCTGCAGTGGCTGCTAAATTGTATATCAGCAAAAAAAGGAAAAAAGCAACGTGTGCCATTCCTATTATCTTGAAATCCAACTTCCTTCTAGGTGATGGCATGGTGCATAATCCTTGGTATGATTCCTGAATTGCTAATATTTGTAGTGACAGGATTCCTAGTTGGGAATTTTCTCTCTCCCTCTCCTGCCTTTTGAAAATATTGTTTCAGACAAGCTTAAACATTCACAGGTGGTGTCTGGGGTACAATTTGCCATTCATTGCAGCAAACCAGCTTCTAAGTCAAAGGTTTCAAGAATGTATTTGAATGCTGAGTCACTTATTGTGCGTGCGGGAAATAGTGCTTTCTTTGTTGACGTTTGAATAAGTTGTCTTCTTTTGCGTGCTGTACGTACAGCTGCAGGGGATTAGGGTTGCTGACAAAGGAGGTTGGACATCTCACTGTAGAATACCGGGACTCAAGATGATACCTACAAATGACGGGGAAGTGGCAAGTGTACATACTCAGATTCCCAGTTTGCAGAAGTGCTTACTATAAATAACCATGGCAGTTGTTTCTAATGAATCTGGTCTGTAGCTAGACATGGAAATAAAATGTAAATGCAAGAAAACAGAGGGCACCAAACTTTGTAACACCCAGCATTGTATTGGTGCCTTGCCAGAAGCCCAAAGATGGCACTCAGTATGTGTTTAATATCAAAACTAGGTTCATACAACAAAATGAGTTTAGTCTGATCCTGGTCCGGATATGATGGGCCTGGTTCTCTTTACATTGAAGCCCTTTACATGGCTCTGACCGCGTAATGGGGCCTTAAAGTGGGTGTAACTTATTCCCACTTGAAGGCTGATTTATGCTGCCAGAATGCTGTAAAGGACCTTAAGGTACATGTCCAATGGGTCCATTGCACCTGACTGATCTCTTGCTGACATTGGTGTAACTTGAGAGTAACTCCATGGGAATGAGAGCCCAATTGGGCCCAATATTGGTTTGTACTTTGATCTTCCTAGATGAATCAAAGCTTCTTGTTGTAGGACTTCTCCAGCAACAAACACCTGACGTGAATTGGCTTAGGGCCCACAGCGATTCCCGGGGGCGGGTGGCTACAGCTGCCCCTCTTATCCCCCTGGGCCTATCTGCTGCTGCACTGTGGGCACCTGCACTGCGCTCTACACAGATTACAATGGGAGCGATCAGCACGGTGCTGCTCGACTGAAGATATTCTAACCTTTCTGAATAGGCTACTTCAGTCCCCGGTACCCGCAGTGCTCTCGGTAGATGGGCATCCAGTACTTTAGAGCCTTTACGCAGGATTGTGGCATGAAGCTGGTGCCTGAGTTGCAGATGTTTTGTGTCCCTGGAAACTCCAGTAGGCATTGGGCCGGAGGATAGGCATTAAGTGCCAGCTGTAGCTCCGGGGAGAGCAGCCACAGTACCATCTTTGAAGAGGGTGCAGAATCTGTTTAGCATCCTGGTCCTCTCCCTTTGCCAGGGACAAGCTGGACCAGCTGCACTAGCCCACGGAGGCCTTGGGCTCCCTGGGTGTAACTTAAGGATCACCATTGTGCCTGTTCCCGGGAGAGGGGGGGTACATAAGGAGGCTCCCCTGTGCCCTGTATAGCAGCTGGGCAGAATCAGGCCCTTAAGGATACCACAGATGGCAAGACTAATGTGAGAAAGTTTCATCTACAGAGCCTAGGTTCCTAACATTCCCATTGACTTAAAGTCCATTCAGTGGGGCATTGAAAGCCCATGTTCAGGTGATGCTCCTCATTTCAACTAAGCAGGCGATTCCCCTTCCCGTCTGTTGGGGCAGCGACTTCACTGGCTAACATTCCCACAGGCCCAAATCCCAGCCTGATGCACTGACATCTCCATAAAGTTTAATTACAGCCATAAGCCAAGTGGTGTTGGAAACAAAGTCTCAAGTCATGGGAATTAAATCAGGGACCTCATAATTAAACTTCAGGGTAACATAGCAGTCAGCTGAAGCAGCAGAGTTGCTAATTCCAGGATTTTATATAGGCTCCTTCACAACTCTGCTGGGTTATAGGACCTTTCGTTCTCTCTCTCTTTCAAGTGCAAATGAATCTGTCCCTTTTCTACTGACACTTGATCAGTATCATTTTGGTGCTAGTTTGGGGATTGATAATCCACTCCGTCTGCTGCTGAGCCGTTTCTCTTTGGAGTTCAGTTCTGCTCTTTATCGTACAGCAGAGTTGGTTGGATTTGCAGTGCTTTAGCTGATATCTCAGTTACTTCCTGTGAGCTTGTTTTCTCTTGTACTTGCAGCGTTAGGGAAGAAAGTGAAGCAGTGAGGACCTTTATGAGCTTTGGAAGATTAGTAAGAAGGTAAATATCACAACCGCGCCGTTTCTCTTTAGCTAAGCGTTATTTAGAAGTTAGAATGAAGTGGCGCTGCCTTTAAATGAGCAGATGCAAAAATAAATTCAGTGGAGGAAGTTGGGGAGCAGCATGCAGTGCTCTCTTCTAGACTGAAAATAAAACCATGATATCTCCACCTTCCGTGGTCAAACTAGAAGGAACAAGGATGGTCATTGGTGAGCTATAGTGAGTCTAAACTTATTGGGTCAGGGAATTTCTCTTTGTATTTGTCATTTTCTTCTAGGCAAGAAGAAATCCTGATCAGCTAAGCATTAAGGTCCAGATTTTTAAAGTTGCTCAGCATTGCAAGGCCTAAGGTCTGGATCCTCAAAGGTATTTAGGCACTGAACTCTCATTGATTTCAATGGACGTTAGGAAGCTAAATAGCTTTGAGATCTGGGCCTAAGTGACTTAGACTACTAACTCCCATTTTCAAAAGAAGCCTAAGTCACTTTTGAAAATGGGACGTGGTGTTCTAAGTCACTTAGGCCCTGCAACACTGACTGGAGTGATACCTAAGTACCTCTTATAAATCTGAGCCTTATAGACTAATACATCTCACTGCTACCATTACCACCATTAGCCGGTCTCTGTGAAACACAAACCTTCACTGGGGCAGAAGTCCATCCTCAATTCAGGCAACTACCCTAGTCCTCACCATGTTCCTATCATACCTAACAAGTACTAATCCCTTACCTGAATATAGTCCCTTTCTTTGAGGCACTCAGATTGCTTCGCAAAAATGGGTAAGTACCATTATCCTTATTTTAGTGACGAGGGTACTCAGCTATATAGAGATTAGGGCTCAGATTTTCAGAATTACAAGTGGTGGGAGGGAAGAAATGCATACCTAATCCTGCATGCATGGTTATTGTGAATGCATATATAAATAGCAGTTAAGAGCCAGATTTTCAGAAATAGGGGTGTGCACATGCATTTGTGCACCTAATTTGTTCTTGCATTGGCTGTAGTTGTACTGCAGTAAATAGCGTATAGATAACTGACGAGCTAAAGGTCTAACAGGACATTTTTGTTTGCAGTTCCAGTGGTAATTGATGTGGAAATTAGGTGCATTTTGAAAATACAGACCTAGACCTTAACTATTCATTTGTGTGTGCAGTGCCCATGTTTTTGTGCATGCAATTACATGAACTTGGTTCTGAAAATCTGGGCCAAACAACTGGTACAAGGTCACCGTGTGAGTCAGCATACGTGTCAAGAGATTCCCATCTCCTATGACCCTTACTCCCCTGCTGTACCAACTAGACCATGATTTCCTCCTTAAGAAAGGGCTAAGAAATCAGGGGAGGCGGAAGATGACCAAAGAGAGAAATATTGGGCCTGGGGGGGGGGGCAGGGGAGAATGAGGAGACGGCAATAAGTCATGTGACAAGAAAAATCTGGTGGTAGGGGCTATAGAACTTTGTGCACAGATATTAAAAATGAAAATCCATAAGCAACACCGCCATCCCACCCCGCCCCTACACACACAGATACACACAGCTGTGCCAGGCAGAAAATAAATAAATAAGAAGAAAGTGACAGAGTAATTACTTGTACCTCAGTGTAGTATGTACAGATTCAACCTCTCACAGCAGCCGTGTGAATAATACGTCCCTATGGTACACTAGCAGCCCGAGAAACTCAGAGCTGCTGCTATGATTCCTTGCCTAGGACAAAAAAAACAACAAAAAAGAGAGAGAGACTTTTCATTGTTTCTTAATAATATGGAATCAGCTTGGACTGTCTGGGCGGGGAGGGGGAGAGCGTGAGTATCTGCGTAGGAGGAGGTGAGGGTGGCTTGGCATGTAGTTCTGACGGCTTCAGAATTGTGGTTCAATTCCCCTTGCTAACCTCTCCAGTCAGGAGTCAGAACTGTGGCGATCATGAAGTTTTCAACATGGCAGGCTGGTTTTACGCTCTTAAAAAGCAATAGTTCCCTAGTGCCCTTGTGTAGTGGAAATTAAAGCGTGCGTGGTGTGGAATACTTACATTCTGCCTTTTTGGACAGGTCTCAAACGGATTGGTGTGATGGTACGTTACCCTTAGAGGAAGGCGAATGTGGGCAGAAGTGGTGGGTGGTAGTCCCGGGAAGGAAGGCTATCTGGTGAAAGGTGAGGGGTCAGGGGATGATGTTGAGTGTGTGCTGGGCAAGGGAAAGACAGGGAGAAATTAGCCCCCTCTGTTTTCTTAAAATAACTGAATAGAGAGAAGGGGGAATATTAGTGGAAATAATTTTGGAGCAATGTTTTTGTTTAAAGCCATAACTGAAGGACCCCCCCCCCCCTAGATCTCCATATCTTTAAGCCAATTGCTTACCAGTCTGTGACTGACTTATTGTGATACACAACAGAAATGAAGTGCATTTACTTTAAAGCCTTCTTGGCAGGCTCTGCATCAGAGCAATTGGAGAATTATGTTCAGTACACCCCCACTGTTCGCTAGCTCTTAGCATTTTAGTCTGAGTACAGTTAAAAAGGCACAGTATTTTCTGGCCCAAGAGGGTGGCCAAAAGACCAGCATGACCCAGTCAAGTGCATGTCACCATGAACTTGAGAAGCTGGAGTTTGGTGCCAGGTGGCCGCACTGGCTTGGCTGGAAATGGAAATCTTAGAACTTGGGGGTTTGGGATCTTCTTTATTTCATTTTAAAAGACATGAATAAATTCTTCCTCCTCGCTCCCCCCAGGGTCTCAGCAAAGTAAAGGAAGTCAGTGAAGTTCTGGGGAGCTGGCACATGTGCCTGGACCTGTCTGCATTTTAAAGAAAGTTAGAGCAGCAGCATTTGCTTCTCACTACCTGGCAACACACAACCTGGAGGGGAAAGAGAGCTTTGTGTGGGATAAGATGCTGCACTCAAAGTGCAGGGGATTTCTACTGAACTTCACCAGACAGGGCATATTAGGCATTCTCGATAGAGTTCAAGGAACTGCTGAAAGGAGGAACACAAAGAGAATTTGGAGGCTCAGTACAGTTCCCAATCAACTGGTGAGCCTGTCCGCAAATCATTCAACACTACAGCACTTCTGCAGAGAGAAGCAGGACTGTGTGTGTGTTTGGGGCGGGATGGAGGCAGCCTGAAGGCGCAGCGTTGGGGACGCTTGCCCAGCTGCTATCCATGTTGCACCTGTTCTGTGCACAAACAACAGGCTTCAGTTTGCTAGACTGCCAATCTGCCACATTTTACCAGCACAAAATTCACATGTTTTTTAATAAGTAACCCTTTGCTAGTTGGAATGTGGAGACGAGAGGTCATCCTGGGGTTTGTTAACCTTGAGGATTCATTCTACAGCATTACCAGGTTTATCTGCACTAGAGCTCTGTGGTTTCCCACCGGGTGTTGGTTGTTTCCTCCCAGGGAATACATCTCCTCTCACCCACACAGCCCTTGTGTTGTGGCCATCAGCCTTCCAGTTATCCTTGAGCTTATCAATACATAGGAATCGCTCTTGAGTGACATAACACTCTTTCTCCTCTTCAGGAGCTGAGTGTGCCATCTATAAAACTCCTAGTCCTTGTTGGGTCAGGTAGTAGGGACTGGGACTGGGTCTAAGACCAGCACAGAAAAGCAAACCTGGGTCTCCTACGTGATGGTGCAGCGCTCAAATTGTTAGGCCATTGGGTTTGGGCTTAGATCTGGTTTAGAACTTGCCAATATTGTAAACTATTCAAGGGCATAGACTTGACACCTACTGAAGTGTCACACAAGCACAGCAGCTCCTCCTTCCCCTTCAGGAGAGTGATGAAATCTGAAGCACCTTCCCCTTGCAATTGATTGGTGTTTATCAGCTCTCTTGCATCCTAAGCAGTTCTGTAAGCCCATGGCCAATTTTGCATCTCTGATATTGATGAAAACTCCAACTCAATCAGCTTTAAGCAAAAAGGAAGAGAGCCTTATACACTTGGGAAGGAGATTAAGGTTAAATGAGAGGCTGCACTTGAATAAAGGAGACTTGGCAAGTTTACAGTTTGCTGCAGGGGCTATCGTAATAACCTAATTTGATTAAAGGACCTTTTAAAAAGTTAGCTTTATGGCTTGACTGCCTTTACATGTTGCAAACAAATTAGGAATATTCATTGTGTTCCCTCCATTGCTGAAAGTGTGGCTAACAAGTATAAAGTGAAGAACAGGAATACTTGTGGCACCTTAGAGACTAACAAATTTATTAGAGCATAAGCTTTCGTGGACTACAGCCCACTTCTTCGGATGCATCCGAAGAAGTGGGCTGTAGTCCACGAAAGCTTATGCTCTAATAAATTTGTTAGTCTCTAAGGTGCCACAAGTACTCCTGTTCTT